>NC_143200.1:8415000-8630000 GCF_051530095.1 Phoenix dactylifera
TCCATGCCTTGCAAATAACACCGACATGTATTTAAGAATAGTAATGCTGCATTCTGCTTCCTTCTCTGCAGACTCTTTTTCTAAAGCTTTTTTTTCTCTCATTGGTTTTATTACTTTTTGTTGATGACTCAGTAGCTTTATCATTCTTGAAATTTTCAATTAACCAACTAATGATGTCGCCAACTGAACAGAAACAATTGTAAAAATGAAAAGAAGGTTATGACAAAGGCAGATAAGCAAACCAATGTAGAAATAGCAAAAGATATCACATTATGTGATCTTTGGAGATGACTTTGCATTTCTGTTTTATAAGCTTTTATATGCTTAACACCGGCAGCAAAAGCACAACATTATCAACAAGGAAAGATATGGAGGCATTACACAGTAACAAAATTATGTCATGAGCACACCTGAACCAAATGGCCCATGAGCACATAGTAGCTAATGGACAGCACTCCATTAAGGTAAATAAGCTAAACAAAAGGCGTATCGGCATTATTTAGGGCGCAGATTACCTCAGCAGCACCTTTCTTTAGGGGCTCGTTTGGTTCGCGGGAAAAGAAGGGGGGAAAGTGTGGTCAACGGGAAAGTAACGAGATGCCTCTTGTTTGGTTGGAGTTTTCAAAGGAGAGAGAAGGGAAAGTTGTATTCCCATGGGAATGTGATTCCCACATTTCATGGGAAAGTCTTTCCCATGAGAAACATGGGAAAGTTACTTTCCCATGAGGCGGGAATCACTCCATTTTTACTTTTTCCCAAAAAGTCCCTTCAGCATTAAAGAAGCATTAAAGAGGCATTAAAAACCTAATTTTTATTAAGGGCATAATAGGAATTATATATAACTTTCCTAGGAAAGTGGATGGCCAACCAAACATAAGCATCTTGGAAATTTGTCACTTTCCCATGGTCAACCAAACATGCCAAAAGTACTTTCCTAGGCATCCTCTTCCTAGGAATTTGTTTCCCAGGAATCATATTCCTAGGAAGGAAAATGCTTCCCGCGAACCAAACGAGCCCTAGATCAATATTTCCTCCAGGCTTGTCTGCATTCTTACATAAATTACATAAATTACATGAATCAACATAAATTACATAAATTACATAAATTACACTAGTCATCAGATCGCACTATTGCTCCAAATCAACATAAATTACATGGTTCATAGATATATTATATAAAGTATCATTTGGTTGAAGAGACATAGTTTGCCAAGAAGCACATCCATCATGGAGGCTAGACATGGAAAAGCAAGCACGTGTTACCTTAAAAACTAAGATTTACCAACAATCAGTGCAGCAGTAGCTCTGTTCCATTGCTTCCAACACTAATTATAACAAGGTATGCATTTCTACACCACTGGGATTAGTAAGATAGAACAAGAAGTTCAGTACAGATGACACAAAACATTTAGTCTACGAATACATAAACCATCAAAGTAGCTTCCAAAAATTCCTGTGGCTTACTTCCACAGCTTAGTACACTACATAAGATCAGTTTGACCGGCGCGACAAACGTATCACTTTAAGTACCAAATATTCAATACATACAAGTATCCAAAGTACCAAATATAATGATAGTCTTTTTTTTATTCTAAATATTATCTGACACTTCTAAACCAATTATACAAAAATAGAATTAGAAGAATAAATGCTCAGATCAAATTCCAACATAAGGAACAAAACAAATCGTCCTTTCTTTAAGTTGGCAGAAATCATAAGCTTGTCACCCACAAGCAGAACACAGTGGTGCAGCCAAAAATACCAGACGGAGGCTATATTTTAAAGATAATACTAGCATATAACCTGCATGATGCATAAGGTACAATTTTTGTTCCTTCTTCCAATTATTCTTCAAATACAATATAGCAATATAATAATTATAACAAACAGAAGGCTTCAATAATTCTATTGCATATTAAACAATTAACTTTAATGATGGCCGAGTAGAAGCTCCCATCATTTTCCGCTGTGTATATCTTTCTGTCTGTCTCAACATCAAAAATAGTCACCACATTTTCCGCTGCTGCTGCTAAATACTGTCCAATGTAAGGCTGAAACCTAACTTGCACTGTACCACCCTGTTTGACCAACAATAAAGAATTAATACATGAGCACAATTAACTACAACCAAAGGTGAACATATAAAAGCATAATCATGAAAACTAACCTTAGAAACACGTGAGCATGAAAACTGGCTGGCACTCCATAACCGAATTTCACCATTGCCATCACAAGAGCAGAGGAGATCTGTCTTCTTTGGATGAAAATCAAGAGATGTCACCTGGGAGTTGTGCCCATTGAATACATGCAAACAATAACTCGGCTGCAAAACAAGCCGAGATACTCAAATATCAGAGAGTTGATAACATTAAGAAATAAGAGATACACTTTAAGCATCTCTTTATCAGAGAGTTGGATACTCAACAAGCATGTCAAACTAGCAGGGAAAGTCATAAGAAATAAGAGATATCTTTAGCAAAACCTCCAAATATCAATCTGCAGCGATCAATAACATTAAGACCTCTATATGATATCATATAAAAAAATAAGCAGCTTAGAGAAAAACTCAAAAACTTTATAGTCAAAAGCACAAGGTACCTGTCTAGCAGTAAATAAAGTTCTGGACTGGTTAAGAGTCCTAGGCTTCAGAGAAGCATTAACAAAAAATTTAAAACAATCTAAAAACATTCATCCCAAAATCGTAAGTACACAATCTACGATGTATCAAGAGTCGACGGCATCATCATCTCTACGAGTAGATGAAGTATCAGCAACCTACAAGAAAAAAAATACATTAGAAACTAAAAATACGAAAGTCATCACGCTCATACCAGAATACATTATAATTATATAAAATATTCAAATATATTTAGTTATGTACCGGAGGAGCAAATCTCTGCAAAAAAGATGAAATATGGTCAAGCTGATCCTGCAAAGATTGTATTTTCAACTCTTGGCTCTGCTTCAACTCTGCCATATCAGTCATATGACTCTGCCTCATCTCCTCTATCCTTGTCTCATATGACTGCTTTATCTGTGCCATCTCTGTCTTCAAACTACAAACCTCTGCAGTGCTAGTACCTTGTCTGGCATCTTGGGTATATCGGCTCACTGCAGACAGCTGAGTGGGGGTAACTCCGATACCGTAACCCCTCACGCGTCCATAACGTTCTGGGCCCATCAATTCTGCATAGACCTGAGCCTCAACGCGACTGGCCGCGTCGGATGATGATGACTCCCCGACGCGCTCTGAAATGAGATTTGTAGCTCTTTCCTATATCTCTCTCAAAAAAATAAACAGTCACATTAATAATTTAAAGGAAGTAAAATTAATAAAATAATTATGATCAAATAAAAAATGAATACATACAACTATATCTCTCGACTCGTCCCGGACAAAGCTGCCATCTCGGTGAGTGTGGGTCATCTTATAAAACTCTACCTCACCAGGCTCCCTTCCATGCTCTACTATCTACACATACGGAAAGTATATTGCCAAACTATATATCATGATACGTGCTATATGTTAGTAGAGTTTCAAATAGTTTCAAACAAACTTACGAATTCATTTCTACGTCTCGCATAACTCTTCGAGCCTGAAGTATGAGGAACTGCTTGAGATGCTCGTGCAGCTCTACCAATATTAGAATATGTCTGCCAAAATAAAAGCACACAGTATAATATTATTCAATGTATATATTTGCAATCTATATTAATAATAAAGATCTATAAGATATTGAAACAATATACGTGACCTGTCCTTTTTCAGAAAACCAGTAGTGAACAAGCTCCCTCCACTGCTGAGGGTATACATCAGGAGGAGTCACACGAGCAACCTCCTCCTCTGTCATACCCTCACGCTTGAAGTCCGTCTTCAATTTTGCTTTATATTCTTTCCATTTGCGGTTGAGGGACTTTAGCACCCAATCATGGCTCTCTGGAGGGAGTACAAACTTACCCTACAACAAGATACAGAATGTTATAATAATATTAAACCTCAAAAGTAAAATTATGGTAGTAAGCAAATTAACATGCAGGAGGTGTCAAATTAAAAAGAACAAATTCAATTCATTACCTGTATGAGTCTAAGAAGCTCAACCTTATACGAAGGAAGCATGTCATTCCACTTCGTATAGTTGAGCGGACACAGCTGACCCTTGCGTGCAACCGATCCTAAAAGCTTGATAGAAGACTTCCAGCTCTATTGATGGGCTGCCCCAATTCGTTGCATCGGATGATGATCTTCTCACCCGGAGGAAGCTTCCACACATCCTTTGCTTGAGTGGGTCCCCGTCTCGTCCTCACTGTCCCTTGTCCATCTATTCAAATTAAATAAAATATGTCTTAAAAAGTTGAAGACAAATATGAACATAAAATATGAACTTTAAATCGAATTACCCTAGATCCGGAGCTCATCCTCCGGACAATCAGCAGGAGGCTCGCGCTGAGATCCTGACTCGTGCTGCTGGTGCTCATATGGCTGCTGGGACTGCAGGGACTGCTCAGAAGTAGATCCCACCTGAGAATGCTGGAACTCCACATCTCTAAATCGTCTCCCTCGGGGCATATTGTTACCTGGTATGCACAAAAAAGAATCAATATTTGGTTAAATGATAAATTTATACTAAATAAAGGGCTAATAAAAGAGAATATAATAACTCATTCAACGTATGCTTCATAAATTTTACTTACCATTATGAAACTACATTCTCATTCAACATCCATCCTAATCAAACTCATTGGCGCATTTACTTCATCAGTTGGCACAACATTATAAGGCATACACTGAGTATAAGTATCATCTAAACTTTCTTATTTCTACTTTGTTCCTGTATCAACGATGTGACATGTCTACTAAACACGTGCTAACAAAAAGTATGTAATATCTCTGACTCTTTCAAGAAGTCAACTTCAACTTTGGCCAAATCCTTGAGCATTCATAAATTGCTAAAACAAAGTTTGCTCTCAATTTCTCACAACTGATTTGAAAGATGAGCCAACTTCGACTGAAGTCTTTCTGGTAATCACACAATGGAACCTTCCTGATGTGGAAATGAAGTAAGGTTGTTACATGCTTAGACGACTACATGCCAGAAAGGTGAATCCAGAGAACATAAAAATTCTGTGTTGGTTATGCACTTGGTTTTATTTAAACATAAGATGCAACACTCCTCTTGTGCTACTTACAAATTCTCGTTAAGTAACATTATTTTCAGACGCTGGATGAATGCCTTGTTCGTGAATATCGTATGTCTCTTCATGGTATCTCAAAAGGGGTTTCTCATGATTTCTCTGAGGTATTTGGAACCATTCATCTTCAAGAAACATGTTATAATTTGTTCGATAGTAAAGTAATAAAGATAGGTTGAAAACCTACAAGTCCTTTCTTAAGATTATCAATCACGACACCAAAAATGGATGACTGAGCTCAACATTGTTAGTTCTTTGGCTTAAATTCTCCATCTTTTTGTTTCTTCAGACCCACATAATGAGGAAGTTTGCCTGGGAAACTTAAAGAGGTTTCAGTTCAGGGAGCTCCAGATTGCAACAGATAACATCAGAATAACCGGTACCCAGGCAGTTGTCAGTTGTAAGAGCATACCTTTTAAATCACCCACCAGAATACAAACGATGATCAATTAATCTTTTACTAAATAAATAAGGGGGTCTCAGGAAGTAAAAAGGTTTAAAAAGGAAAGCAAAGTTAACAGAAAAATATATTATAACGAATAATGAATTAAAATCTTGTTGGAAATCCCACATGCCAAATGTTGATAAGTGTCAAATGAATTGCATTACCTGGCATTTTAGACCATCAAGAGACCAATCTACCCCACCAGTGAATGACAGAGGCTCCAAGATATTAGAGGCATGCTGTGACCCGAATCTAGCCTAACATCAACTGAACTAAAGCATAGTTTTAATACAGTGGGTTCTCATGGAAATAAGAATAAGATAAGATAAATCCTCAATCTTGCATACAAGGCTAAACACATGATTCAGTTAAAGAATGAATAGAGAATAATTTAAAGTGTAAAACTCAAAACTAGAATGCTTGCTTGCAAAATAATGTCAAATTAACCAAAAAGCATGGCATTATCACCTAAATGGTCACTTGCCCATGCTTTAACAGATCAACAACCGCCAGCATGAGGTATTAATGCACAAAATAAGGATATCGAGCAAAGCAGCATAGTGTAAAAAATATTTGATTTGCAATTTCAAAAGACAGGCTATTATAGCTCAACTCAAAAATAAAAACCAAATGAATTGATGGATGCAGAGGACAGGTTAAAAAAGTAATGAAGTAGAACTTCATCAGCAAGAATATCTGCTAGGGCATCGACCGAGAGAGGATGAGGAGAGGAGGCCGGGCGAGCGTTAAAGACAAGAAGAAAACAAACAGGAGGAGGAGGAGGAGAAGGAAGAGAAGGAGGAGGAGGAGGCTTACCTCAGACGACGGCGAGGTCGACGGCGGCGGAGAATCGGAATCTTCGATCGTCGATCGAGGCTAGGGATGGAGGTGAGATCAAAACAAAGAGGAAGACGGCACCGATAGAAGAGGAGGAGGACGAGAAGGAGGAGGAGGAGGAGGAGGAGGCTTACCTCAGAGAAGGAGGAGGAAGACGGCAGCGGGGAAGCCACGGATCGCGATGGAGCTGAGAAGTCGGCGATGGAGCTAGGGCACCGACTGATAGAAAGGGCCTCGACCGATAGAAAATGGAGGAGACGGGGCCGGTTGGGGGGTTTAAAGTTTTCTAACGACGCTTTTAAGCGTCGTAGATTCTAAATCTTTGACCGACGCTTAAAAGCGTCGTCGTTTCTTTGGATTTACCGATGCTTACTAAAAGCGTCGGCAAAGGTTGGGCTGGGCAAAACTTTCCCGACGCTTTCCCCTAGCGTCGGAAAAATAGAGTCGCCAAAACTCTCATTCGTTGTAGTGTGTGTTCAATTAATTGTTGGTTCGATCACATCATTCCAACATAAGCACCATGATTCCAGTGGGGTCTAATGGATAGACGACCAATGCCCAAGTTGGCGTAACCCTTAACACCATCTCTTTTGCGATTTGATGGTCCTGATTGCGACTCCCCGCCAGTTCCGGTGCCTTTTCTTCATTTGCATGTATCCTCTAATCACAGTCCACCATCATCTGACTCTTTTTTTCAGGCTCAATTTCTTTTCTTTTCCCCTTATTTCTTCTTTGAAAAAAAATACTTCATACTTCAACTTAGAAAAACCTAATTTTCTATATTTTATGACCACTATATCAACACACGAGATATGTGTCATCTCGTTGTTTTACTAAAGTCTTTCTAAAGTCGCATAATCGAGCAGCTTTTTAAAGAAAATCTGTTAGCGAGGAGAGATTTGGATGATCCAATTAATTATTGGTTCGTCTATATTGTTCCAACATATGCACCATGATTCCAGTGGGGTCTAATGGATTGACGATCAGTGCCCAAGTTGGCTTAACTCGTAACCCCATCTCTTTAATGATTTAATGGTCCTGATTGCGACTCCCCGCCAATTTTCGTGCCTTGTCTTCTTTTGCATGTATCTCCTACTCATAGTGGCACCTCCAACATAAATCCCTCAATTTCCACCATCACCAGACTCTTCTCTTGAGGCTCTTTCTTTTATTTTCCCCTTAATTTCTTCTTTAGAAAAAACTTTTAATTCAACTAAAAACCAAATTTTCTATATTCTATGACCCCTATATCAACATACAAGATATGTGTCACCTCTTCATTTTCCTAACGTCTTTCTAAAATTCTTACAAAAATTTTTTTAGTGAGGAGAGATTTGAACGGTCGAAATAATCATTGGTCCATCCACATCATTCCAACATACACACCATGATTCCAATAGGGTATAACGGATTGACGATCGTGATTGCAACTCCCCACCGACTCCAGTGCCTTGTCTTCTTTTGCCAGTATAACCTCCTTATAGTGGCGCCTCCAACACGAATCCCCTAAATTCACCATCACCCGATTCTTCTCTTAGGGTCTCTTTCTTTTCTTTTCTCCTTACGTTCTTTAAAAATAAAACTTCGTACTTCAACTAAAAAAACCAAATTTTCTATATTTTACGATCCCTATATCAACACACGAGATATGCATCATTTTCCTAAAGTCTTTCTAAAGTCACATAAATCAAACAAAGTTTTAAAGAAAATCTTTTTGTGACGAGAGATCTGGACAATCCAATTAATCGTTGGTCCATCCACATTATTCCAACATACACACCATGATTCTAATGGGGTCTAATAGATTGATGACCGGTGTCCAAGTTGGCGTAACCTGTAACCCCATCTCTTTCACAATTTGACGGTCCTGATTGCGACTCTCCACCAATTTGTTGTCTTATCTATTTTTGCATGTATCCCCTACTCACATGGAGCCTCCGATATGAATCCCTCAAATTCCACCATCACCCGACTCTTCTCTTCAGGCTCTCTTTTTTCTTTTCTCCTTAATTTCTTCTTCCTTTTTTGGTACAATCCTTAATTTCTTCTTTAAAAGAAAATTATACTTCAACTAAAAAAACCTAATTTTTTATATTTTATGACCACACATCAATGCATGTATCCCCTACTCATAGTGGCGCCGGCAACACAAATCCCTCAAATTCCACCGTCACCAGACTCTTTCCTTGAGGCTCCCTTTTTTTTTCTTTTCTCCTTAATTTCTTCTTTTAAAAAAAAAATTGTACTTCACTAAAAATCCTTAATTTTCTATATTTTATGAACCCTACATCAACACACGAGATATGTGTCACCTTATCATTCTCCTAAAGTCTTTCTAAAGTCACATAAATCAAGCAGCTTTTTAAAGAAAATCTTTAGTGAAAAGAGATCTGGATAGTCCAATAAATCATTAGTTCGCCCACATCATTTCAACATATGCACTGTGATTCTAGTGGGGTCTAATGGATAGACGACCAATGCCTAAGTTGGTGTAACCCGTAACACCATCTATTTTGTGATTTGATGGTCCTGATTGCGACTCCTCACCAATTCTGGCGCCTTATTTTCTTTTGTATGTATCCCCTAGTCACAGTGCACCATCATCTGATTCTTCTTTTCAGGCTCACTTTCTTTTTTTTTCCCCTAATTTCTTCTTAAAAAAACTTTATACTTCAACTTTAAAAAAAACCTAATTTTCTATAATTTACGACCACTTTATCAATACACCATATATGCATCATCTTGTCGTTTTACTAAAATCTTTCGATAGTCACACAATCGAGCAGCTTTTTAAAGAAAATCTTTTAGTGAGGAGTGATCAGGATGGTCCAATTAATCGCTAGTATGTCCACCTTGTTCCAACATAAGCACCATGATTCCAGTGATGCCTAATGGATTGACGACTAGTAACCACATTGGCTTAACCCAAAACACCATCTCTTTAAGGATTTAACGGTCCTGATTGCAACTCCCCACCAATTTTCGTGTCTTATCTTCTTTTGCATGTATCCCCTACTCATAGCGCACCTCCAACATGAATCTCACAAATTCCATGATCACTAGACTCTTCTCTTGAGGCTCTTTCTTTTATTTTCCCCTTAATTTCTTCTTTAGAAAAAAACTTTCCAATTCAACTAATAACTTAATTTTCTATTTTTTATGACTCTCTATCAACACACGAGATATGAGTCACCTCTTCGTTTTCCTAAAGTCCTTCTAAAGTCACATAAATCGAGCAGTTTTCTACAAAAAATCTTTTAGTGAGGAGAGATTCGGACGGTCCAATTAATCGTTAGTCCATCCACATCATTCCAACATACGCACCGTGATTCTAGTGAGGTCTAACAGATTGACGATCGGTGCTCTAGTTGGCGTAACCTGAAAATGCATCTCTTTCGCGATTTGACGGTCCTGATTGCGACTGCCCACCAACTCCGGTGCCTTATCTTCTTTTGTAGGTATAACCAACTCAAAGTAGCGCCTCCAACTCGAATCCCTCAAATTCCACCATCACCCGACCCTTCTCTTCAGGGTCTCTTTCTTTTCTTTTTCCCTTAATTTCTTCTTTAAAAATGAAGTCTTCATACTTCACCAAAAAAAAACTAATTTTCTATATTTTACAATCCCTGTATCAACAAACGAGATATGCGTTGTTTTTCTAAAGTCTTTCTAAAGTCACATAAATCGAGCAGAGTTTTAAAGAAAATCTTTTAGTGAGGAGAGATCTAGACGATCCAGTTAATTGTTGGTCCATCCACATCATTCCGATATACGCACCGTGATTCCAATGGGGTCTAATGAATTGATGACCGGTGTCCATGTCGGCGTAATCTATAACCCCATCTCTTCCATGATTTGACAGTCCTGATTGCGACTCTCTACCAATTTTGGTGTCTGATCTTTTTTTGCATGTATCCCCTACTCGCGGTGGAGCCTCTAACACACCCCCAAATTCCACCATCACCCGACTCTTCTCTTCAAGCTCTCTTAATTTTTTTCTTTTCTCCTTAATTTCTTCTTCAAAAGAAAATTGTACTTCAACTAAAAAAACCTAATTTTTTATATTTTATGACCCCTACATCAATGCATGTATTCCCTACTTACAGTGGCGCCTCCAACACGAATCCTACAAATTCCACCATCACCAAACTCTTCCCTTTAGGCTCCCTTTTTTTTTCTTTTCTCCTGAATTTGTTCTTTAAAAAAAATTGTACTTCAACTAAAAAAACCTAATTTTCTATATTTTATGACCCCTACATCAACACACGAGATATGTGTCACCTTGTCATTTTCCTAAAGTCTTTCTAAAGTCACATAAATGGAGCAACTTTTTTTAAAAAAAATTTAGTGAGAAGAAATCTGGATGGTCCAATTAATCATTGGTCCATCCACATCATTCCAACATACGCACTATGATTCTATTGGGGTCTAACAGATGGACAACCGGTGCCCAAGTTGGCATAACTTGTAACACCATCTTTTTCATGATTTGACGGTCCTGATTGCGACTGCCCACCAGTATTGGTACTTGATCTTCTTTTAAATATATATCCCCTAGTCACAGTCCACCATCATCCGACTCTTTTTTTCAGGCTTACTTTCTTTTCTTTTCCTCTTATTTCTTCTTCTAAAAAAAAACTTCATGCTTCAAATTAAAAAAAACATAATTTTCTATATTTTACCAACATTGTATCAACACACGAGATATGTGTCATCTCGTCATTTTACTAAAGTCGTTCTAAAGTGAGCTGCTTTTTAAAGAAAATCTTTTAGTGAGGAGAGATCTGCATAGTCCAATTATTCGTTGGTCCATCCACATTGTTCCAATATATGCACCGTGATTCCAGTGGGGTCTAATGGATTGATGACTAGTGCCCAAGTTGGCTTAACCCGTAATCCCATCTCTTTAACGATTTGATGGTCCTGATTGCGACTCCCCATGAATTCACGTGCTTTATCTTCTTTTGCATGTATTCCCTACTCACAGTGGCACCTCCAACATGAATCCCACAAATTCCACCATTACCAGACTCTTCTCTTCAGGCTCTCTTCTTTTCTTTCCCCTTAATTTCTTCTTTACAAAAAAATTCTTAATTCAACTAAAAAAACCTAATTTTCTATATTTTACAACCTCTGTATTAACACACGAGATATGCATCACCTCGTTATTTTCCTATAGTCTTTCTAAAGTCACATAAATTTTAAGCAGCTTGTTAAAGAAATGTTTTAGTGAGGAGAGATCTGGATGGTCCAATCATTCCAACATCGCACCATGATTCCACGGGGTCTAACAATTTGATGATCGGTGCCCAAGTTGGCATAACCCATAACCGCATCTCTTTCACAATTTGACGGTCTTGATAGCGACTCTCCACCAATTTTGGTGCCTTATCTTCTTTTGCAGGTATAACCTACTCACCGTGGCACCTCCCACATGAATCCCACCTTCACCCGACTCTTCTCTTCAGGGTATCTTTCTTTTTTTTTCTCCTTAATTTCTTCTTTAGAAATAAAACTTCGTACTTCAACTAAAAAAACCTAATTTTCTATATTTTACGATCCCTATATCAACACACGAGATATGCATCATTTTTCTAAAGTCTTTCTAAAGTCACATAAATCGAGCAGAGCTTTAAAGAAAATCTTTTAGTGAGGAGAGATCTAGACGGTCCAGTTAATCATTGGTCTATCTATATCATTCCGACATACGCACAATGATTCCAAAGGGGTCTAATAGATTGATGACTGGTGTTCAGGTTGGCGCAACCTATAACCCCATCTCTTTCACGATTTGACGGTTCTTATTATGACTCACCACTAATTCTGGTGTCTTATTTTTTTTTGCATGTTTCCCGTACTCATAGTGGAGCCTTCGATACGAATCTCTCAAATTCCACCATCACCCGACCTTTCTCTTTGGGCTCTTTTTTTCCTTCTTAATTTCTAGATTTAACTGATTTCAAACCTTTTGCAACATTAAGCCATCTTAACTTAACTCTGTGCAGAGAAGATTGAGCTGTATGCTGAGAAGACTTAACTATGTGCATAAAAGATTTAACTGTATGCAAAAAAGGCTTAACTATGTGCAGAAAAGATTTAAGTATGTTTCGGATAAAATTAAGTGTATTCCAAGATTTCTTAACTTTATGTCATGCTAAATTAAGTGTTCACACATAGATTAACCATGTGCCAAACTATATGAAGTGTGTACCACATTTTATTAATTACTTTTAAACCTTTTGCAATATTGTGCCGTTTTAACATAACTATGTACAGAGAAGATTTATCTGTATGCAAAAAAGATTTAACTGTGTAAAAAAAATTAATTATATTTCGAGATGATTTCACTATGTGCTAGGCTAGATTAAGTGTGTTCCATGCTTACATAACTATGTGCCGAGAAGACTTAACTATGTGCCAAACTAGATTAAATATTCAAATATTGATTAATTGCATGCCAAGCTTACTTAAATGCATGCTATGCTATATTACTTGTGTATCAAGCTAATTGCAATGGTGAGTTAATTATGTTCGAGGCTATATAAACTGAGTTCCAAGCTTACTTAACTAATTGCAATGGTGACAAATCCATTGTACCTATCAATATCATAAAGATCATATTATTTGCCACTCACTCATTATTTTTATTTATTTATTTATTTATTTATTTCATTGAAATATATTTATTTGTTATCTTATTTATTTATTTATTTGTTTATTCATATATATATATATGCATTTATTTATTTGTTTATTTATTTTTCTTTCCTTTATTTCTTCTTTTCTTCCTTTTTCTTTTCTTTTCTTCTTTTTCTTTTCTTTTCTTCTTGCTCTTTCCTTTTTTTTTCTTTTCTTTTTTCTTCTCTTCTTCCCGAAGCTTCTTCTTCTCTCTTCTTTCTTCTTCTCCCTTCTTCTTTCTTCCCCTCCCTTGAGCTTAAGGAAGAGTCCCTCGCCGGAGCACCTAGAAGGGTCGGCCCGAGGCCGACGGCGCCCGTGGCGGCCGCGGCCCGGCCTCCCTGAGCATCACCCATGGCCTCGCCCTCTTTTGCCTCTCGAACCCCTCCCTCTTCCAAAATAGACCGAGTTTTGGCTTCCCATGGGCGTGCTTCAGAAAAGAGAATCCGACAGTCTCGCAACCACAGCTACTTCAAAGTTTACCAGTAGCTGCATAGCTTGTCTTAGGAGCTCGTTTGGCACAGTAATCGTTTCTCTAGGTATTGTGGCATGGTCCCTCCCACTATTTCATTTCCCTAGCAGATATTAGTCTCCAAGTTATTGTGGGTTGATTCAATGAAAAAAAATCTAAGATTAATTATAACATGTGAGAGCTTGTAGCAAGGAAGTTCTCAAGATTCATTAACTGTGCAATACAGGTGGATATGCCAGAGTTCTGAATCATGGCTTGTAGTTTCATTTCATTAACTGGCAAGGATCGTTCCATTCTAGTATGAATACATCCTACAAAATCAGAAAATAAGATATCATGAAGACCGCATAGTGCAGCAGAAGAGACCTCTCCTAAGTAAGGAATTCATGAGATTAAGCCAGCCAACTGTCAAAGTAAGTTACTCTAGTGGAACCAAAGATTGTATTGGTGCGAGTGGCTTTGGTTGAGAGAGAGCGAAGTGGTAACAGGATAACCATTCACGTAAGAGGATATGCATCCAGTGGTGCAGTTTCTAGCCAAACTAATGATAAGGTATAAACTAGGGAAAGGAAACGGAGAACACAAGTATAAAACAAATTAGAGGTCTACGAAGTGGCCCACAAGGTGGCTACGAGTTGTAGTGGAAGCATCAAGATTAAGGATACGTTGGAGTCATGTGTCATGTAAACAAATCCTCCACTCCAAATCAAAATATATATAATCTTCTGATATTCTGTTTCTATTTTGGCCCACAGAGATTTTGTAACATCTATGCGCTGAGAGAGGTTTAAGTATATTGTTATTGACCAGCATTTTGGCACATCTGATGTACTTCCCTGATCCAAGAGGAATGTATGATAGGAATTCATATATCTGTCCTTACCTCTTATTGATGCACTTAAAATTGATTTCATGTGAATGAAGAGGAACATCGAAAAAAACTAATTGTGCAAGAATAGTGTGAGGACCCATGCGGGCGTGTGTTTAGTCCCACATCGGTTATTCGCTGGGTAGATCTTGGGTACTTATACAGGATCAAGGAACCCAAGCAATACCTTCCGGCTAGCCATTTTGGGTGAGATCCTGGTTGTTACAAATGGTATCAGAGCGGACCCGGCCCATAACTTATGTGGACTAGGGGACACTGCAGCACAGATCCATTGGGGTTGACCACGGACCGATCGTGGTGTTTATGATTAGATTTGAATGGATTTGAACCCTTAGCCTGATGAGGATGTCAGGGATTGAACGGGGAAAGTATGTGAGGACCTGTGCGGGCGTGTGTTTAGTCCCACATCGGTTATTCGCTGGGTAGATCTTGGGTACTTATATAGGATCAAGGAACCCAAATAATACCTTCCAGCTAACCATTTTAGGTGAGATCCTGGATTGTTGCAAATGGTATCAGAGCTCAGGTTTCAGATTCCTTGGGATTGTGTTTGAAATAGTCAGATGGAGCTTAAGTTTTAGGATCTTTAGGATTCGTCAGAAAGTTTGAGAGATGGGTAGACATTAGGCCATTAGACGAAGGCATTTATTTGCTTTTGTTATTGATAAATTTGAGTTATTTTATCATAATTTTGAAATGCTAAAATTAGAATGCAACCTAATTATGGTCGTAACCGAAGTGTGAATGAGCTATTCTGAGAGTTTTTTTGGTGGAGCAATTTGTATTTCAAATTATGATTAATTAGATTTTGACTAAATTAAGTGAAGGAATATTAGTCATGGGATATTATCGTGCAACGTAATTATTTTAAAAGTTTAACTTGATATCAGGCACTGTGGATATTGCTTCTAGTTCAAGTTAATTATTTTGGTGGCAAGTTAAGGTTCATTTATAAAAAGTTGTTTAAAGTTTGGATTAGAAAATATTTTATAATATTCACTGAAATATTCTTCGAGGATTGAAATATGTATGTGGATCATGTATAAAACTCTTGTGTAGATAGAAAATATATTTGGGATGAAATTCTAGAATTTTTCTTTGGCTTTACCTAGAATTTGAAATTTTAGATCTTTTCAAATTACAATGCAAATTGGTATTTTAATTGGAAGTGATTTAGTAAATTATGAGAATATTGATTGTTTAAATTATTTTAAGCTGGTCAACGATATTAACTCTGTGATTTGGAAATAGTTTATGATGGTTTTTCTTATTAAGGAGAATTTCAATGTCAAAGAAAAGAATCGTGTTTTTGATTTTGACTGATATGGATATCATTGCATTATTCGTAGATTCTCTAAGTCTAGTAGATTTACAAGATCCCGAAATGTTTGCAGTATTGCAAATAAAAATATTTTACTTATTTGAGGAATTGATCTCAATGTAAAATCATAAAGCTTATGTCTTGGTGGAATTTCTTGTAAATCTTTAAACCAGATTAGTAGATTCTTGTGAGTTAAATATTTATAAATCATGGCCATGAGTTGATTATGGATTTTGTATCACCATATGTGAAATGCAAGTGGGATATCATGAGAGGCCCAAATGAGTTTAGCCTAAAAGAAAAGATTCGGGATGATTGAGTAAGCTTCTGAGTAAGTTAATCTAGAATCTTTTAATTATCGAAGCTTGGAATAAATTGTCAAGAAAAACTAGAATTGGCTTAGTTCAAATTTGGATCTAGAATATGATTACTTGATTATATGATGGTACAAATACGACAACTATCTCAAGGGTTAATCATGACCTAGTGTACTTGGAAAGCAAGGATAAAATTTTGCTTGGATATTTTTAAAAAAAAAATGTTGATGATCTGGGATCATTAAGAAATTTTGGAGAATATTGATCAGAGTTACGCAGCGAAGTATAATAGACAGAGTCAATTTAAACTGGTCAAAAATATTGACTATGTTTTGGTAACATGTTATATGAAAGACTATGTTGTTCAATAGTGAAAGATTTTGTTAATAAGGGAAGGTGAATACTATTGATTCTCAGGTCAATCATGATATGATTATGTTATCTCTTGGATAGACTCTGCTATTTTTGGGTATGCTAAGAAAATAATAATAACAATAATTGAGCGATCATGACTCGAGTTAGTTGATTGTTGACCAAATATGGTCTAATTTGTTAAGTATTTGAACAAACCATGCATTATCTGCTCCCATCTTATGATTTATAAGTTTAAGTTAAAAGCTTTGTGGCATATTGAATCATGGTATCAATACTTTGCCTTCTCAGACCTGCTCTTGTGATTTGATGCAAATCATTTTTGAGATAGACCGTTGCTATCTAATGATCATCAGTACATGTTCATTTTGTGAATTACATTTCTAGCCATTTAATTATTTGATTCTAAGGTTGGTCATTATCCTTTGAGGGATCAGCACACTACCATGATAAGTGTATGAGATCTATTTCATTTCAAGTTCTATCCCAAACACAACTAATTTTAATCAATCCTGTTGTGAATCGATCCTGATCCAATCTCGAGTGAACATACATCAAGATGATAATTTCAATCTGAGATTTTAGTTAGTCAATTATGAATTTTTTGATAATTGATCTAAAGCTATCTATCATACTGATATTGATCGAGGAGAATGAGATCTTGGATTTATATTACTCAATGGGCTGAGCATTTTTAAATTTGAAAGGCCTAGATCTCTCAAATTTCGAGGACAAAATTTTCTTAAGGGGGAGAGAATGTGAGATACAGCCCAACGCCCCTTTTGGAAGGGGCAGAACAGGGGATCACAAACGCGATCCCCTCCAACTTCTCCGAGCACAAGGACGTCGCGGACACTCCGCGGCTACACCGCGGTGGTTTTGCGTCCACCCCGCGACCGCACGAGCGGCCGCTGATCTCGCCCCACCGCCGCGAAAATCGCGGCAGAGAGCTGTTGAAATAGGGCGATAAAACCCCCATTCTTCCACCTCCGGAGATCACCCGAGCCCTCCTCCCTCTCCTCCGTCTCCTCGTCCTCCTCTCCTCCCTCCCCTCTCCCTCTCGTTCCTCTGCTCTTGCCTCCCAAGTGGCTGGCGTGCCGCCGAATCCACCACCATCACCATCCGTGCCTTCCCCTGTTTTGGGATCTACTTCCCTTTTATAAGCGTCGTCGCCGCCACCACTTGATCGTCAGATTGAGCAGCCGCTTTGCTGAGATCCCTCCTCTCCACTGCCTCCGTTGCCCGCCGGTGAGTCTCCCCCCTTCTTGTCTTCGTTCTTGATTTCTTCCTCTGTTCGACCCTAAATCGAGACCACTTTTGGTCTCTTCTTCACGCACGTCGCCGCAACGGCCAGCTGGCCGTCGACCGAACGACGGCCTTCGCGCCTAGACCCCCCCGATCCTTTCTTCCTCTTCTTCTTCTTCTTCTTCCCTTGTCCGTGGAGGTTTGGGGAAGAAGAAGGGCCCTGTTCACGGGCCCTATTCACGGCGGGCCCAACTTGGGCCCGGTTCGAACCCGAAACCCAAAACCAAAAAAAAAAAAAACCCAAAACTCGAAACCCAGTTCAGATTCGAGTCCGAAACTCGGAACCCAAAATCCGAACCCATTTGACCAATAAATGGAATTTTGCAGTTAAGCCCTTGGTGGTATATTATTTCAAAAAAAAAGGGCCTTCTGTAATTTGTATTTGATCCCTATAGAAAAGATTTATTACATAAAGGTCCCCAACTATATTTATTTAATCTCTTCACTCAAGTTTTATTATAGAACAGTACCCTGTAATTAAGTATTAGTCCCTGCAATAAATTTTATTGCATAAATGAACCAATTAGAAGCCAACCTTGGGGGCCCTATTGGGTCGAGTCTATGCGGGCCCATTGGGTCGTGTCCGATATGGACCCTATCAGGTCATGCCCATTATGGGCCAACTCTTGGCCCTGTTGAGCCATGTACAATAGTATTATTTTTTTTAGTTCTGCTTAGCTCTGAAAGTAACAAAGAATTAACTAAATTTAAACAGGTCAACCTGATCCGCCTATCTGAAGTAGGGGCTAAGCGAGAAGCGGTAAATAACTTAATACTTCAAGTGTGATTTTCAAATTATTTGATAAACTGATTAAGTTTTGATATATGTTTTGTATTCAGTAAAATGGTCAAGCATGTTAAAATTTTATTTAAAAATTATGTTATATGCTCTGAAATCCGTAAAATATGACTGGATAATTTATGAAATCTATTTTTCTATATATATGCATTCTCAGCATGGCTATGATCTGTTCTGTTCTGTTCTGGCCCCGCCAATGGGGATTATACGTTGGACCTATCGACTTGTAATCTATGAGAAACCGGTTTCGACACCGTACCATCGGTGATTAGAATAGTGGTATTTGGATACTGTACCATCGGTGCTTAATAATAGTGGTGTTTGGCACCTTGTGCAACCCATGCTACTGGGTTACGCGGCCGTAGCCTATTATGTTGAGATTCTGATATCAGAATTTTTGGAAAAAAGATAATAAATTTTGAAAACAGTAAAACGATGTTATTTATGATTTATTCCAAACATTATCCTGTATTTTGATCTGATATGCTCTGACCCCACTTTGGGGTATTTTGTTGCTTACTGCGCTAGTGTAGCTCATTATTTTATTTTCTCTGTTTTTCAGATCCAGAGGCTTGATCGCACGGAATTAGGGAGTGCGTTAGATTTTTCAATGATTCTATCAGTTATTGGCATTTTAGTTAGATTGATTAGAGTATTTGACTTATGACAGCATATATTATTTTGAAATTTCGGAAAGAACTATTTGAACATTTGAATTATGTTGGCATATGTTATTTTGAAATTTTGTAAGACTATTTTTGAATAAATTTAAAAATAATTTATGTCATCCTTAAGCATCTGCATTTGCTCTGATATGTTTTGATGCCTTGCACGCCTGTGCGGCCCGCCGTGCAGGCGTGCGGCGTCTGCCGCGCCTCGGGCTCGGGGCGTGACAGATTTGGATCTTGGGTACTTATACAGAATCAAGGAACCCAAGCAATACCTTCCGGCTAGCCATTTTGGGTGAGATCCTGGGTTGTTACAAATGGTATCAGAGCGGACCTGGCCCATAACTTATGTGAACTAGGGGACACTGCAGCACGGATCTATTGGGGTTGACCACGGACCGACCGTGGTGTTTGTGATTAGATTTGAATGGATTTGAACCCTTAGCCTGACGAGGACGTCAGGGCTTGAACGGGGGGAGTATGTGAGGACCCGTGCGGGCGTGTGTTTAGTCCCACATCGGTTATTCGCTGGGTAGATCTTGGATACTTATACAGGATCAAGGAACCCAAGCAATACCTTTCGGCTAGCCATTTTAGGTGAGATCCTGGGTTGTTACAAATAGAGTCTGAATTTTCGAAAAAAAATTTAATAAGGAGCATGTTAAGGGGATTCATGGTAACTCTTAGTCATTTGCATGATAATATTGAGACATATTTACGAGATCAATTAATTGTCATTCCAGTAAGAATATTTTGAGTGGCTGCTACGTTTCAGCATGTTTTGATTGGGTCAAAAATAGGGCGGCAGTTTGACCAGATACAAATAGGGTTAGATATAGAATAAATCAAAAATCCATCCACTCAAACTCAACCTATTTATTTAAATGATCAAAAATCAAGATCCGAACTTCACCATTTTATTAAATAAGTAATCCAACCCAATCTATAATGGTTTGAAACCCCAACCAAAAATGGGTATGTGATAAAAGAGGCCCATAAATAATAGACTATATAATAAATATTAGGCCTCACCAAATATTCTTAACCTCTCAACTTTCTCAAGATCTTGGTGATGGCTGGATATAAACTGAGGTCATTTAGTATAATAATAATAAATTTTAATAGCTTAATCAGTTGGTACTTGGGCCGGAAACGAACCCGTGCCCGCTTGAGACCCATCAAGTCCTTTCTGTTGAAGTTTATGACTTAACAAGGATTCGACGCCCTTAGATAGCTAGACAAAGAAAGAGTTATTTTCTGAGATAGAGGCGCCTTCAAGATGTCTATTGCACAAGACACCAAGCAGGGGCGGCCCAATACATTTGGGGGCCTTAGGCGAACTCATTAGAAGGGGCCTTTTTTATTATTATTTAAATAATAATTTTTTTAATAAGTATAAAAATATTTTAAAATTTTTATTTAAAAATAATTCGCCTAGCTTTTTGAGAAGCAAAATTACTAATTAAACTTTTATACTCAAGATCCATTAAAATACTATTTCCAATCGATAATATAGCTAATCCATTTAATCTTTCTTGTGACATAGTTGATCGCAAATAAGATTTTATCAACTTTAATTTTGAAAAACTTCTTTCAGCAGAAGCAACTGTTACAGGTATTGTTAATAATATCCTATATGCAATGCATGCATTTGGAAAAGAATCTGTTTTTTTTATAAAACTTAAAATATCAATAGGGGTACTAGTTTCTGTTTGTAAAAATTCTTTTAAAATTTTTAACTCTGAAAACAGATCAATACCATCAATATCAGAATATTCACCATGCTTTAAAAAGTTTTCAAGATTAAGACAACACTTTTTCAAATCATCTTCATTCAAAGATTTTAAATTTCTAAAATTAAACAAAAAACCAAAAATATTTTCATATACGGTAAATTGTTCAAACCTATTTTGAATTGAAAAAATAGCTTGATCTACTATATATAAAAAGTAATCAATTCAAAAAGATTCTTCAGCTGATCTTGTTATCTCATCATCATTATTTTCATCAAAATATTTTTTTCTACGGATCACACGTTTTTCACGAAATATAGGTTCTATTTCCATTTCATTTGCAATTTCTTTAGATGAATTCAAAGCATTCATGAATCCATTTTCCCTATAACTTTTCAAATAAGAAAGAAGACCTTTTAATTGATCTATAGCAACATCAATATGCATGTCTTCAGATTGTAAAATCTTACTAACGGAGTTAACAGCAAACAATATATCGTACCAAATATTCATGCCTAATAAAAATTCAAAATTTTCAATCTCATATGTAGCTAAACATGTGGCTTTACTCTTTATTTTAGGATCTTCACTAGTTTCCGCTAATTGAACTAAAGCATCTCTTATTTTAGGAGCTTGGTTTTTAATTGCTTTGACACTTTCAATACGACTTTCCCAACGTATTTGTGACAAGGGTTTAAGAGTTAATGTGGATATATTATCTTGTAAAATTTTCCATCGTTTTGTAGAAGAAGAAAATAAGGTATAAATTCGTTGTATCACTCCAAAAAAAGATATAGCTTTAGGACACGAGTTAGCAGTATCACATAATACTAAATTCAAGTTATGACATCCACATGGTGTGTAAAATGCTCTAGGATTTATATCTAATAATCTTCTTTGTACACCTTGATGTTTTCCTTTCATATTAGATCCATTGTCATACCCTTGTCCTCTTATATCATTAACCTCAAGTTTATGTTTTTCTATTATATTTATAAGTTCATTAAAAAGGCCCTTTCCAGAGGTATCATCTATTTCTAAAAATTCTAAAAAATATTCTTCTACTTTTACTGAACTTGTTGAAGTATCTACACATCTTAAAACTAGGGTCATTTGTTCCTGATGGCTTGCATCAGGAGTGCAATCAAGTATTACAGAAAAATATTTTGCTTCTTTAATCTTTTTAAGTATTATAGCTTTAATTTCAAATGCTAACATTTGAATCAATTCATTTTGAATATTATGACCTAAATAATGATTGTGAATTTCACCATGTTGAATGCGTCGAATATGTTCTTGCATTATTGGATCAAATTCTGCAATCGTTTCAATAAAACTTAGAAAATTTCCGTTATTGCTTTGATAGATCTTTTCATTTTTTCCTCGAAATGCTAAATTATTTTTTGCAAGATTTTTTACGACAGCAATAATTCTAAATAGAACTTTTTTCCAATGATCCTTCTCTTGGTTTATTTGTTCTTGGAGACTTTTATCAATTGTATTATTTTTTAGCAATCTCACTTCTAAATCAGTCCACCTATTCATGCTAATGATATGTTCATTAGTTGTTTCATGACTTTTAAGCTTGATACCTAGATTTTTCCAATCCCTACTTCCTTCATTGACTAATTGACTCGTGTTAGGCTTGGAATCAAATAATTTACAGCAAAAACAATATACTCTATCCAAATCTTTCGAATACACTAACCATTTTCTATCATGTTTTTCACCATTAGGTAACTTACGAATATAATATATCGTAGAAAAGTGTCTATTGTTTTCATCCTTAGGAAAATGAAAATCATAATCCCTAATTGGACCTCTTTCTACTATTAGATCTCTAAATTTTGTATCAATCATTTTCCATTGACCAGGATCATATAAATTTGTAGGAATAGAATTAGTTTCACAATCTTTTTCCTTATTTATCTTATCTCCATCTGATTCTCCATTGTGTTCTTCACTAGATATTGTTTCACTAGCAATCTCATTTTTTAACTCTATTTCGGGTGCCTGTTCTATTGCTAATTCTTGAGTTGAATTTGATGTAGTGTTATGTTTGTTTGTAACAACAAATCTATCTAGAGCTCCTTTTTGAGATTGTATGAGTTTATCGATTTTTCTTTTTCTTTTGAGTTTTTCATACCCACAGTCATATTTTCTATTAGACATTTTAATCTATAAATAATATTATCAAACTAAGCAATTAAAAAAATACCACAAACAAATCAAAATATAAAAAAGTTAAAAATGATAAAACTTAATTGTGTCAAGAAAAACAAACTCGGGTTCCGACAAGTAGTGCCGAACTTAATTGTGCCGAGAAGAAGTGGAATAGTTCCGAACTCGACGGCGAGAAGAGGCCGAATAGTGCCGAACCGCTGAAGTAGTGAAGTCACAACCAATCTACAATTGGACCAAAAAATAACCAATTCTAAATTAATTACTTGACTAAATAAAAATTAATTAGACAAAAAATTAATTAATAAACTAAGTAATACAGTTACTTACTAACTCACCTGCCTCACAGGCTCACACTCACAGTGAACCGCGATTCGCCGAACCGGGGGTCCGGGATCAGTGGGAACCGGGATCAGTGGGAACAGGGGAGGAGGTCGGGAGGTGGGACCGACCGTGGCAGGAGGTCGGGACTCGGGCGTCGGGAACCGGAAAGTCGGGAACCCCGAGGAAGCCGGAGCGGCGGAGGAGCTGAGGAGAGGACGGGGTCATGGGAGGAGGTCTGAGGCTCGGAGTGGCGGAGGATCGTGGGTGGGGGCAGGGGCGGCCCAATACATTTGGGGGCCTTAGGCGAACTCATTAGAAGGGGCCTTTTTTATTATTATTTAAATAATAATTTTTTTAATAAGTATAAAAATATTTTAAAATTTTTATTTAAAAATAATTCGCCTAGTTTTTTGAGAAGCAAAATTACTAATTAAACTTTTATACTCAAGATTCATTAAAATACTATTTTCAATCGATAATATAGCTAATCCATTTAATCTTTCTTGTGACATAGTTGATCGCAAATAAGATTTTATCAACTTTAATTTTGAAAAACTTCTTTCAGCAGAAGCAACTGTTACAGGTATTGTTAATAATATCCTATATGCAATGCATGCATTTGGAAAAGAATCTGTTTTTTTTATAAAACTTAAAATATCAATAGGGGTACTAGTTTCTGTTTGTAAAAATTCTTTTAAAATTTTTAACTCTGAAAACAGATCAATACCATCAATATCAGAATATTCACCATACTTTAAAAAGTTTTCAAGATTAAGACAACACTTTTTCAAATCATCTTCATTCAAAGATTTTAACTTTCTAAAATTAAACAAAAAACCAAAAATATTTTCATATACGGTAAATTGTTCAAACCTATTTTGAATTGAAAAAATAGCTTGATCTACTATATATAAAAAGTAATCAATTCAAAAAGATTCTTCAGCTGATCTTGTTATCTCATCATCATTATTTTCATCAAAATATTTTTTTCTACGGATCACACGTTTTTCACGAAATATAGGTTCTATTTTCATTTCATTTGCAATTTCTTTAGATGAATTCAAAGCATTCATGAATCCATTTTCCCTATAACTTTTCAAATAAGAAAGAAGACCTTTTAATTGATCTATAGCAACATCAATATGCATGTCTTCAGATTGTAAAATCTTACTAACTGAGTTAACAGCAAACAATATATCGTACCAAATATTCATGCCTAATAAAAATTCAAAATTTTCAATCTCATATGTAGCTAAACATGTGGCTTCACTCTTTATTTTAGGATCTTCACTAGTTTCCACTAATTAAACTAAAGCATCTCTTATTTTAGGAGCTTGGTTTTTAATTGCTTTGACACTTTCAATACGACTTTCCCAACGTGTTTGTGACAAGGGTTTAAGAGTTAATGTGGATATATTATCTTGTAAAATTTTCCATCGTTTTGTAGAAGAAGAAAATAAGGTATAAATTCGTTGTATCACTCCAAAAAAAGATATAGCTTTAGGACACGAGTTAGCAGTATCACATAATACTAAATTCAAGTTATGACATCCACATGGTGTGTAAAATGCTCTAGGATTTATATCTAATAATCTTCTTTGTACACCTTGATGTTTTCCTTTCATATTAGATCCATTGTCATACCCTTGTCCTCTTATATCATTAACCTCAAGTTTATGTTTTTCTATTATATTTATAAGTTCATTAAAAAGGCCCTTTCCAGAGGTATCATCTATTTCTAAAAATTCTAAAAAATATTCTTCTACTTTTACTGAACTTGTTGAAGTATCTACACATCTTAAAACTAGGGTCATTTGTTCCTGATGGCTTGCATCAGGAGTGCAATCAAGTATTACAGAAAAATATTTTGCTTCTTTAATCTTTTTAAGTATTATAGCTTTAATTTCAAATGCTAACATTTGAATCAATTCATTTTGAATATTATGACCTAAATAATGATTGTGAATTTCACCATGTTGAATGCGTCGAATATGTTCTTGCATTATTGGATCAAATTCTGCAATCGTTTCAATAAAACTTAGAAAATTTCCGTTATTGCTTTGATAGATCTTTTCATTCTTTCTTTGAAATGCTAAATTATTTTTTGCAAGATTTTTTACGACAGCAATAATTCTAAATAGAACTTTTTTCCAATGATCCTTCTCTTGGTTTATTTGTTCTTGGAGACTTTTATCAATTGTATTATTTTTTAGCAATCTCACTTCTAAATCAATCCACCTATTCATGCTAATGATATGTTCATTAGTTGTTTCATGACTTTTAAGCTTGATACCTAGATTTTTCCAATCCCTACTTTCTTCATTGACTAATTGACTCGTGCTAGGCTTGGAATCAAATAATTTACAGCAAAAACAATATACTCTATCCAAATCTTTCGAATACACTAACCATTTTCTATCATGTTTTTCACCATTAGGTAACTTACGAATATAATATATCGTAGAAAAGTGTCTATTGTTTTCATCCTTAGGAAAATGAAAATCATAATCCCTAATTGGACCTCTTTCTACTATTAGATCTCTAAATTTTGTATCAATCATTTTCCATTGACCAGGATCATATAAATTTGTAGGAATAGAATTAGTTTCACAATCTTTTTCCTTATTTATCTTATCTCCATCTGATTCTCCATTGTGTTCTTCACTAGATATTGTTTCACTAGCAATCTCATTTTTTAACTCTATTTCGGGTGCCTATTCTATTGCTAATTCTTGAGTTGAATTTGATGTAGTGTTATGTTTGTTTGTAACCACAAATCTATCTAGAGCTCCTTTTTGAGATTGTATGAGTTTATCGATTTTTCTTTTTCTTTTGAGTTTTTCATACCCACAGTCATATTTTCTATTAGACATTTTAATCTATAAATAATATTATCAAACTAAGCAATTAAAAAAATACCACAAACAAATCAAAATATAAAAAAGTTAAAAATGATAAAACTTAATTGTGTCAAGAAAAACAAACTCGGGTTCCGACAAGTAGTGCCGAACTTAATTGTGCCGAGAAGAAGTGGAATAGTTCCGAACTCGACGGCGAGAAGAGGCCGAATAGTGCCGAACCGCTGAAGTAGTGAAGTCACAACCAATCTACAATTGGACCAAAAAATAACCAATTCTAAATTAATTACTTGACTAAATAAAAATTAATTAGACAAAAAATTAATTAATAAACTAAGTAATACAGTTACTTACTAACTCACCTGCCTCACAGGCTCACACTCACAGTGAACCGCGATTCGCCGAACCGGGGGTCCGGGATCAGTGGGAACCGGGATCAGTGGGAACAGGGAGGAGGTCGGGAGGTGGGACCGACCGTGGCAGGAGGTCGGGACTCGGGCGTCGGGAACCGGGAAGTCGGGAACCCCGAGGAAGCCGGAGCGGCGAAGGAGCTGAGGAGAGGACGGGGTCACGAGAGGAGGTCTGAGGCTCGGAGCGGCGGAGGATCGTGGGTGGGGGCCCTCCCTGGGCCGGGACTCGGGAGTCGAGACTCGGGAGGAGGTCGGAGACTCGGAAGTCGGAAGAGCCGAGGTGGAAGTCGGAGACTCGGAGTCGGAACTCGGAGGTCGGGAGGCCTCGCCGCCTCGGTCGCCGCGGAGCCCGGAGGTCGGAGGAGCCGAGGACGGCGACTCGGAGTGGACGAGGAGAGGACGGGAGGCCGGAGACTCGGAGCTGAGGAGGCCGAAGCTCGGAGCTGAGGAGGAGGGTGCACGGACGCACGGTGGACCAGAGCTCGGAGCTCGAAGGCCGGAGCTCGGAGGCTCAGAGCCGAGGACGGCGACGTCGGCGAGGAGAGCTGAAGAGGACTGAGAAGGTTTTTTGCCGTTTTGCCCTCGCCGCTCTGCAAGCCGATTCTGCCGAGAACCGGAGAAGGTTCCGGCATTAAAAAGGCAGGCCGCAGGCGGCAGATGGGCAGAGAAGGGGGGAGCCGGGGAGGAAATGCCCGTTGGACTTGGCCGTTGCGTTGCCCGTTGCTTGTCGACGACTCGACCGCTCGACGCCTCGACGTTGCCGGTTGCCCGCCCGTTGCTTGTCGACGACTCGACGTTGGCCGAAGGGACGCACTGCAGGCTGTAGGCTTGTAGCGGCGTACGGGCGGAGCCCGGTAGCCGTCGCCCGTCGCCAGTCCGTCTGCCAGACCGCAGATGCTTCACATCCATCGCCGCCTAACTACTGCCCAAACCCACTCCCCGTCTGCCATAGCGCCATTATAGAGCAATTAAAAAAAAAAAAAAAAAACCATGGCTGGGTGGGGGCCTTCCCTGGGCCGGGGGCCTTAGGCGACCGCCTCGGTCGCCTAAGGCTCGAGCCGGCACTGACACCAAGCAACAAGGGAGGTTGAGAAAAAGGTACTGATCATCGAACTGAAAATTTTATATCCGTGCATGATCGCCATCCTATGCTATCAGGCTCTTGGGAAAGGTTGAAACTATTGCATTGTGTAAAAAGGTGAAGAAACGACTGGAATAGTTGAGGCTCAAGATCTCTTCTAGAGAGGTGGGTCAAAGATGGAAGTGTATTTTTTTTTTATTATTGTAAATGGGAGATTCAACTACCCAGATATATTGAAAGATCGAGGAGAGTTTACGTGGAATTAACAAGATGGTTTGGGTTGACCTGAGTCAACCCAGAGAAGTGGAAAAGGAAGAAAAAAATAATCTGGAGTGTTGTCTTTACCGGATGAAGACAAAAAAACCTTGGAACCTTAGCCTTCTATTTAAGCGCCTGAACAATATCTTGTATGCCTTGCTTGGCTTTGCCCTCGCAGAAGTCCAGCTGCCCAGGAGGAAACAAAGCCTCTGGAAGAGCAGAGTCGCAGAGAGAGCTTCAAAGCGGAACGGTATTCTGTTCCTTTCTTTCCGGATAGTCAGGCAAGTCGTGGAAGCTAGGCTGTCCCAAGCACATTTGGCGTACCGAACACACTGATATAGTAATAGAATAGCACCGGTTGCAGTTTCAGCTATCCTTCTGAACTCATGAACTGAAACGTTTGGCAATGAGGTCAGGTGGAAAAGCACTGGGTAAGAATACTTGAGAGGTTCAGATCTTGTCCACTTGGCATGCCATAGCGAAATACATTATCCACTTCCAAGTTCAAACTGGATGATTTGGAGAAAGAAGTTGCCCACTTCAACAACGTTCTGCCATGTTGTGGATGCGTATTTTAACAGCCTCACCTCCGTTTGGCTTGAGAGTCTATTGCCATATTGCAGGTTTTGGATGAGAATTTTCCACGACTAGTTATGCTCTTGATAAAATCTCCACCAGCATTTTTAAAGCGGGTATCTGTTAAAAACCTTGAGGTTTATAACTCCCAATCCACCAAGAGATTTGGGTCTGCAAGACTGTTCCCAGTTGGCGAGGCAATGTATACCTTTGCAAGGTTTGTCCCCTCTCCACAAGAAACTTCTTCATTCCTTATCGATTCTTTCTATAACTTCTTAAGGGATGAGGAGCGAAGACATCCAGTAGATAGGGATTGAACATAGAACTGTATTTACGAGGGTTAGTGTGCCTCCTAATGAAACAACCTTGCCTTCCCATACTGCCAATTTCCTATTAATCTTTTCTTCTAAAAACTTGCATGCATTTGGTTTTCGAGAATGTAGAGCGTGGCTGTCACACCCCCGACTCAAGAATCACTATTGGAGAGCGTGATAAGCCGCCGCATACTCACAGCGAATAGCCCTATAAGTATGCAAGGCATTCTCCCAGGTAATCACCTAATATAATTTTGGAAAATACTATATTCCAATCACATACAGTGGAGTTACCAAAAATAAATAACTATTATACTTACATCCCAAAACTTACGGTATTTAAACCATTCATACATAATCCAAGTATAACACATTATTATATTATTATATACATATATGTATATATATACATGTATATGTATATATATATGTATATGTATATGTATATATATATATATGTATATGTATATGTATATGTATATGTGTGTGTGTGTGTGTATATATATATGTGTATATATATATATATGTGTACACACACGTATATGTGTGTGTATATATATATATGTATATATACGTATATGTGTATATATACGTATATGTGTGTGTATAAATATATATATTAGGGATATTTGTACAATAAAAGAGTTTTATGAGGGTATACATACAAATATCAATTTTGGAAAGGTATTCACGCAAAATCTGATGCTTAAAAGGGTATCCATGCAAAAAAACCCTTTTTTTTTATTTTAACCGGATTCAGATTTCGGGTCGAATTCCAAAGACTCGAAATCCCGAAACTCGGACTTTATCTTCTTCCCCAAACCACCCGCTCCAAAAAAGAGAAGGGGCCAAAACTAGCGACCTCTTCTCGCCCAAATAGTGGCGACGACCGCCAAAATCCTTTGGACGGCAGCCCGCCGCCTTCTCCCCATCCTTCCGATCGCCAGTTCACCGGTGATCGAGAGGAGAACCGGTGGGTAAAAGGTCCTCCCCCCGCCCCTTTTGCACGGTGGTGCGGCCATTTGCAGACCCATGGACGGCATGGGTCACAACCTCTAGTGGACTTTTCGGTCGCCATTAGGGAGGAGGAGGGTATAGCGGCGAGAACTTGAGTGTCCTCGTCCTTCTTCTTCCCTTTCAAGGCTGCCACTGCCGGCGGCTCTACCGGGTCCGGCGTTTCCGAGAGACGGCGAGCCGGATGTCGGTGCGAAGACCGCTGGGGCGAAGACCGCAGGGGCGGCTAGGGCGGCGACGGCCATGGTGTTGGTCTAGGATCCCGAAGGGAGAGGGAGGCTTGTTCTCCCTATTTCAAGTTGGGCCGTGGGCTTGAGCAAAGAAATAGGTTTTAGGCCATGTTTGGGAAAGCTTTTGGAGGGCCAAAAAGTTTTTCTAACCCTCCAAAAGTACTTTTAGATAAAAAATGGTGTTTGGTAAAATTTTCGGAAAGCTGTTTCAGCTTTTGCGGAAAGTTGAAAACAGCTTTTGGGGAGAAGCTTCAATTTGGAGCTTTCCGAAAATATTGTTTTCAGCTTTGTCGAAAAGCTATTTTTTGACCAAAATACCCCCATTTAAATCACACTTTTTTCCCCCAAAACCCTTATCCCACCTTTTCCTTTCTCCCTTTCCCTCTCAATCTTTCTCTTCCTTTCTCTCTATTTGTTAGAGAGATAAATGGTCATTAGAAGGATAAAAAATTAATTTACACTAATAATTATAATATTTTATATATTTATTATTGTATTATATTATAAATATAATATTATATTACATTATATCATAATACATTGATATGTTATTTAAATAATTTAATATTATATTAAAATATTATTCTATAATACATAATGTTATAGTACTATATTATAATAATATTATGTTACATTACATTAATATTATACTATATCATATATTTATGTATTAATATATATTATATTTTATTATACTCTGTTATATAATACTGGTAATGTTCTTTATGGTCATTTTGTCACACAAAAGTACTTCTCAGTTTGTTTACCAAACACATGTTAAAGTGCCACAACACTTTAAAAATATAGTTACCAAACAGCAAACAGCTTTTTATAAACGCTCTGCTTCAAATAGCTCTACTTCTAACAGTTCTACTTCCAAAAGCTCTACTACTAACAACTCCTCCAAACAGGGCCTTAGTCCCACATCGGTTAGCCAAAATGCTTACATTTGTTTAAATAACATTGCTCTGTAAATTTTACTGGACAACATTATCCAGCAGATTGTTTTAATATTATAATGTAAGGTAAACTGAGTATAAATATATGTATTTAAAATAATAAATAATTATAAATTTTTAATAACCTCGGATTTTTCTTCTATGGATCCATACGCTATTTTATAATACTAGATTAGGATAAGATAACTAATTTATAATTATATTTATCTTGTTTAAGTAGAGAGTTGATTGGGATTCACCTTCTATGGATCTATTTTATAATGCTAGATTAGGATAAGATAACTAATTTATAATTATATTTATCTTCATATGGGCCACATCAAGTCTTTTGAATTAAAGAGGCGTGCCAACATTAGATTGATAAAGATATCTCTCTCGTCATCACCTTGCCATCTCCAACACTCATTACCTTCCTTTTATTTCTCAATCACTTCCTCTAAAAAGAAGTTAAAGACTTACTCTCCTCCCCCCTCTTCCTCTCATTTCTTCCCTTTGCTTCAGCTCATCAACTATACCATGAGTCATTCACCTAAGTCCAATCCCGCCGGATCATACCACGGCCTGTCAATTCCTCCCCAACCCTACCACCAAAAGCCCCAAAGCTGCCGCTGCTGCCTCCTCAGCACCACCTACAAAACCTTAATCGCCTTATGCATCTTCCTCGGCATTGCTATCCTCGTCCTCTGGCTTATATTTCGACCCCACAAGATCAAAGCCGCAGTCGAGACCGCCACCCTCACCCGCTTCAACCTCACTGGCACAAACCTTACCTCCCTCTCCTACAACCTCTCCGCCGACATCAGTCTCCGAAACTCCTACAGGAGGGTTGGCATCTATTATGACGATCTCCATGGCGAGACCTACTACAACGGCGAGCGGTTCGGTTTCATGACACTTCCTACCTTTTACCAGGGCCACAAGAACACTACCATGTTGCACCCAGTCGTGGAGGGGACGTCGGTCTTCGGGCTCGAGAGCTCCGGCATGGATGAATTCAGGAACGAAGAGAAGATGGGGTTCTTCAACGTGGACGTTTGGTTAATCGGACAAATAAGGTACAAGTTTGGGTCGGTGGTCTCGAGGCGCCGCCGGCTGAGGGTAAGGTGCAATAAGTTGAGGGTCCCGTTGGTGACGAAGGAGACTCCGGGAGCAGCCGGGTTTGGGAGGACAGAGTGCCATGTGGCCCATTACTGATCGGTGAGCCATGTTCTTTCTTCTTTGTTAATAGCTTCTGTCGGTGGCCGTATGTTGTTTTGAGGTAAAAAGGTATGCAGCCGTCCATGGCCGCCGTAAAGAGGTAAAGAGATGGATAACTATTAGACAAGATAGTTCATGAGTAGCAATATCATATTATAGACGGTGCTTATTGTTTGATATCCATCTTCTTGATGGCAACAGTACTCTATGATGCAGCTCGTGCTTGTATTTTAATGGTCCGAGAACTATATAATTTAGATTGTGTTTTGGGGTTCTTTGTTGATCGCATCCTGCACAGATATTCAAGTGATCTGAACTCTTTCGTTTATCCATATGTACATATTTGGAAGTGACTGTTGCATCCCTTTCACGGCTAGAGTTGTATATATTGGTGCTGGGCCAGCGCACTGCGTAAGACTTTGAAGATTTAATTTGGAACGGCAGCACAAGACGACTTACGGAAAACTATGGTTTAGTTGACTTTATTAGAATATTAGAAAGAACGCCAATACGGAGAACCAGCAACGCGTGAGGGAAGAGGTTAATGATTAAAATACCTCACCTTGCTATTTGGTGGCTTGTCAATTCATAAAGCTTTTCCATTTGATGAAATGCACATGGTGTTCCTTGCCCGGCAGTTCTATCTTTTAATATATGCACACTAATGGGACACAGACTTTTATATTTTCTATTAGATCAAGGCACTAGCACATTAAATTTTAAAAACAAAGACATAGCCAGTGGGTAATAGTTACAAAAACAAAGGCACATTAAATTTTAAAAACAAAGGCACTGCATTTTTAGATTTCTTGGTTACTAACCATATATTTAGAGAGACTAAGTTTCATGCGGATTGATTGATAAGTAGAAATTTCAATTGTGATAGTTTCTTAAATAAACTGATTGTATGAGACTTTGGTCATGTTGAGGCCATTTAAAGTATTCTTCCCTTATTACCACAAAAAAAAATAAGCATTGGTTGTCTCTATTTATCTACCAGAGATGCGGAATGGATGCTTTCTCCTTGCATACGTGCGTACAATCTAATTAGATACTCCTTTCATATTGGCATTTACACATATTATGGAAAAACTATTTAGCTAACTGATGATCCAAAATTCAGAACCGTCCTATATGATCCTTTTGCATTCGTTGATTCTAGTTTATTTCAGAAGTCATAACCGACCGCAATTAAGACTAGGTAATGCATTAGGAAAGAGAGGAAACATATTGTTTGTTATACTGTATTTACATACTTGTGTTTTGTAGTGCCGGATTTCTACTGTGAAAATCCGTGCGGGCGTGTATTTAGTCTCACATCGGTTATTCGCTGGGTAGATCTTGAGTACTTATATAGAATCAAGGAATCCTAATAATGCCTTCCGGCTAGCCATTTTGGGTGATGTCTTGGGTGTTACAAATGGTATCAAAGTGGGCTCGGCCCATAACTTATGTGGACTAGGGGACACTGCAGCACGGATCCATTGGAGCTGACTACGAGTCAATCATGGTGTTCGTGATTAGATTTTAATGAATTTGAATCCTTAATTAGCCTGACGAGGACGTCGGGGCTTGAATGGGGAGAGTATGTGAGGACCCTGTGGGCATGTGTTTAGTCCCATATTAGTTATTCACTGGATAGATTTTGGGTACTTATATAGGATCAAGGAATTCAAATAATACTTTCCGGCTAGCCATTTTGGATGAGGTCCTGTGTTGTTACATCTACCATCAAAGTTAAAAAAAAAAAAAAAAAAAGTGGTAGAAGGGACAACGGAGGTGGCTAATGGCTAGAGAAGGAAGAGATCGATGACCTCCATGGAAACAGGGAAACGGGAAGAAAAAGATGAGGGCTAGCTATTTCAGCATCTCTTCATGCTCGCCTTCCCAAATTGGTGAGGGAAATCCAGTCACCAATGATGATAACCGAGGAAAAAATGGAAGAACGGCAAGGGCTGCAGCAGATACGCACGGCCCTGCTCGTCCCTGTCTCACTTGCGGCGTTGTTGGGTCGACATTTGCCAACTCGCACGTAGCTCACCAGGCTAGGCTGACTTGGCCTAACTCAGTCAGGTTGGCCGAGTCAAATCTCCCATTCCCTCTTCATTAAAAGAAATTTAGGCCTCCAAATTGGTATACTTGGGCATTCAAGTTCTCAAAGGTCCATGATGATCAATCCACAATGAATTTACTAATCCTCGAATATTATACCTCCAATTAGAGTAGGCATGGTCTAGACTCCTAAAGTACAAGCACATCGCATCATTTCCTTTAACAAAACATGCCAGTACAAAGAAATAGGCAGTACAAGGACCAAACAAACGTATACACAATAGATGCTATCTAGGTTATACCTGCCATAGCCATTTCTCTATTTTAAGATTCAACTAAAATATATTAGTCTATGTAGCAATCATTCCACACGCACAGCATGAAAATCAAGTAATAAATTTAACAACATTCTGTAGGGTGAGCGCGCACATTTGCTTCTAGGTCCTAGGCCTCTGGTGGCTATATTGACTACCTCCTGATAAAAGTCCAACCGCATCGGTCTTACTCCCGCACAAATCCTAGGCCTCAACCATTTTTCAAATCTTCTGGCCTTGATGTCGTAAGTTGCCATCAGGTCTAGAGCGAAATGGGAGAGCTCAGTCAACTTGGCCTCATACTGAGTCACCATCATGGTCCCTTGAGTCAACCTGGTAAATTCACTCTCTATCTCAAATCTGGGACTCTCAGAAAAAAACATATCCATGAATTCTTGATAGAAAGTATCCCAAATGATAGGCATGTCATTCTTTGCAACTAATAAGTAGCGAAGCAGACCTTTTGCTGATCCGTGCACTCCATGCAGGTAAAATGCCTTCTCCATTTCCTTGAGCCACTTTAGAGACTTGATGGGATTAAGTGGAGCCCTCAAATGTAGGTTGTGCCAATTTCTTGAATTATGCTATGCCTTTCTCTGACCTTGAAGATTGACCATCCTTATTTCCCTATTGCCCCATCTATTGCACCTGTTGCTGAAGTCTGTTTAGGGTTTTACCAAGCCTTCCATCTGACCCTCACTCCCTAGAGGTTTAGCTACCCCTTTATTACTTGGGGTATTGGCGACATCCTCCTGCTGGCGAGTAGGCTAGCTTCCTAACTTGCACCCTACTTTGGTAATGGGTTGCGAGCTGATGTGGAGACACTAGCTGCTCGAGAGGTGCTAGTAGTCCGAGAGGCACTACGGGTTTGGAAGGCACTGGGAGTCTGAGAGGCATAACCATTCTGATGCGTACGGTTTGTATTCATTATATGGGAATCCTCCATAATGTCAGACAACTTTCTGGATTGAGTTCAAGCCATCTCAACCTATATCATGAGAAAAAGTCAGATCCAACATTATTATTATTTATTTATTTTGTATAAGTGATTAATTTACCAGTTCATAGCCTAAATTCTACCCCACTCTCACTAATTAACCTAAGCTATTGGGACTTATAAACTAAACTCTAACATCACTTTATCTATCACACTCCGATACAATGGCCTAAGCCGAGACATAACAGACGGCCGCACATTATAGGGTTTGACCCTACAAGATATGTAAGACCTGCTCTTTATTCATGTCATTCCAAACTCAAACAGTGGTACAAGCAAATAATCTAATATCTTTATTTAAAGAAAATAGTGGTCCAAAGAGGGATGACAAGTCTTGTGGGTAAGTTGTTCATAGGCATACCATAGATGTTGGATTAGCGAAAAAGAGAATGGTGAAAGGATGATGATAAAACTAGTATGGGTCTAGGTGCCTTGATCTTAAAAAACTTTCACTACTATCACACCGTGAATTCGAAAAAAGGAAGGAGTGTAGCCCCGACTACAATCAAAGTACTCTACTACTCCTCCTAACGTAAATCAAAGTCCTACTGAAAAACTAAAAGCAAGAAATTTAAAGATAAAAATAAAGATAACCTAAAAATGAATTGATTTCACTAATTGGCCAAAAAAAATTAAATTATCTTCATGTGTACTGATGCATTCACAAAACTGCTCTTCTAAGTGCAGGAGAATCGCACAAGTAGTAAAACTCGGAAGTCCGAGATCAAATCCTCAAGGAACGATATATGTATTATTAGCGTATTTCAGATGTGATTTCAGATTGTTTTCAAAATTAAAAACAGAAAATAATAAGTAATTAAACAAAGTTCGAGAATATAAAGAAGGCTAGGGATCCGGAATCCCCTTTGATAATATTATTTTCAACAAATTAAATTCTACGATTCTTGATTAAGGTTTAATCAGATAGAATGGTTCTAATCATAGAGTATATAATTTAGAAACATAAATTTAACATCTAAGTATTTATCATGCCGATTACATCTACGACAAATCAAACATCGAAACAATCCATACATCAATAAATATAAACCATAAAAGATCTATCTAATAAATAAGTATGCAAGAATCGAGAACATATAGATGTAAATCAAAAAGATCAATCGTTCAGAATTTACTTAAAAGAAAACAATACATCAAAGGTTCCTCCGTCACCCTTCACCTAAGAAATCAGCCCTCCATTAAAAACATTAGCCTCCCCATATTTTTTTCTTTTCTTTTCGGAAAACAGAGCACGCTTTGTTTCTTCCCCCTTTTTTTTTGAATGGCTCCCGGCTCGTCTATTTTTTTTTTTTCAAATGAGAGCTCTCCCTCCCAACCGAAAGAGCTGCCCCTTATACCCAACTCTCCCCCTCGATTGATCCCTTCGGAATGCGGTGGAGATGGATGCGGTAGAGGCGAACGGCTGGATCGCGATGAATAGGGTGCGGATGCAGGGATCTAGGATTCGGATGATACGCATGGAACGATAGCAAGGCGTTGGACACGAGGATGCGGAAAGCTCGGACGTGGGAGCTGATCGCGGGTGCGGACGACGCGCGGATGGCTGCGACGCTTCACGGGATGCTGGAATCAATTGAAGAAGAAGGTTGACGCGGAGTATCCGGACGCTGGAAGTGGGAAGCTCGGATGCCGGTCCTGCTAAGATCGTGGACTCGGACGGACGCGTGAAGCGGGCGGAAGAAGAGGGTACTGGGAGATCGCACACGGGCTCACGGAAGAAGCTGATCGCGAACACCAATCATATATATTGGTTTGGATGTGGTGCAAACACCTTTGTGTTAGTTTGGACCATATCTAGATGGTCCTAGATCAGATTAAGTCCAACATTCTTCCACTTACCAAACCTCGCACAATCACCTTCGTTTTAACTTTTTTTAAACATCTTAAAACCCTTTTAATAAAAAAATATCTAGATTTGCAAATTGAATAATTGACATGGATCCACATTATAAAAAATATTATTTTATCCATAAATCATAGGATATGCTTGTTTACGCCTTGCCTCAATAATCTAGCTGGCAGATAGAAGTAAAAGCCACATGGATTAAGTTTGATTGAATCAAAACAAATGAGAATTATGTGACTCTTGTTAAGCCTAGATGGAGTTGAGCTTTGAAAATCATACTAAGAACAGAGACTAAGCTGAGTAAGTAGAATTCGGCCATAATATATATGTGTAGAAGATCGAAATAAATCCAAATTTTCGAACCCAAAAATAGAGGAATATATTGTAGGTCGAATGAGGGGAGATGACTTATACAAACGTATCAAGATATGGCCGATAAGGTATAATTATCAGTTAGTAGTTATAGAATGATCATGCTTATATACATATATAGTGAGAAGTCTGTTGGTAGTAATTACTAGAACTACCATGAGTGGAGATTAGATATGAGAAACAATTGTCGGAGTAGATAATTATCATATTTGTGGACAATATGATGAATCTTTATTTTTTATCCTAATCTTACTATACTTTTGATCCTAGAAGTAGATGTAACTTAACTTCTTATCATTGCCCAGCACTATATTTTTACTGTAGCCTAGCACTGCATCCTTATTGTAGCTCATACCTACATTATTCTACTATAGTCCAGCGCTACACCTCTATCTATTTCTATCCTTTTCGAATGATGGTGTTATGGTGGAGAAAGTCATTCAAGATCAAAGCATTTAGATCCAGCTGAATGGTGGTGCAACGGTGGTGTGCATGTCTAAGATTCGCGCTTTTGTAAGCCCATGCTATACAGATCCTTCACTTATTTCATTGAGGTTTCACATGTTTTTTTTTTTGAAATGTCATAAATGAAGCATCTTCTATGTTGCCGGAATAATTTCTTCCACATTACAAGGATTCTTTCTTTCTAGAGAGTCTTAGGCCTTGTTTGGGGGAGCTTTTTGAGGGCCAGAAAGCACTTTCTGGCCCTCCAAAAGTACTTTTAGATGAAAAACTGTGTTTGGTAAATTTTTCAAAAAGCTGTTTCAGCTTTTGCGGGAAGTTGAAAACAGCTTTTGGGAGGAAGCTCCAATTTGGAGCTTTTGGGAAGAAGCTGTTTCAGCTTTTTCGGAAAGCTGCATTTTTGACAAAAATGCCCATATTAAAATAACATAATTACATAGTTTGTCCCTTTATAAACCTAAAAATCTGCTGGAGCCAAGAACCCTAGCCGTCAGACTCCCTTCCATAGAAAAAAGTTGTTGACCCTCTAATGAATTTTGATGAATACAAAACACTAGAGTATAATTCCATTTATCTTAACAATTTAATTGAGGAATTCATGTGATTAATTGAGAATATTGTTAAGAAATGTCTAGGCAAGTTCCCATAATTTTTATGAATTTATTGAAGAATATTTTGAGTTAAAGAAAACAGATCAGGGACAGCCGAGACGTCTCCGGATAGTTTCAGAGACGTCTCTGGCACAAACAGGAAGAACTGGGACACTTGGAGACGTCCCCGGCACCTGCCGAGTCGTCCCCGCGCTAGCGGAGTCGACTCTCTCAGTAGCGGAGTCGACTCTCTCAGCGGCGGCAGAAAGGCAATTTTCAAGAGATATGCGCGAGACGTCCCCACTGTACGCGGAGTCGTCCCCGCAAGTAAAAAGGAGACTTCCCGAGTCGTCCCCAAGATAGCGGAGACGGCTCTCTCAGGGTTTTCCAGAGAATGATTTTTTCGGTGATAAGGAAGCGGAGTCGACCCTGAGACAGCAGAGTCGTCCCCATGCATAAAGTGCAAACAAGCCGAGACGTCCCCTGAAAGAGCGGAGTCGACTCTCTCAGGAAATTCCAGAGGACATGTATTTCAGAGATAAAGAAGCGGAGTCGTCCCCAAAGCAGCGGAGTCGTCCCCATTCAAAAAGTACAAACAAGCCGAGACGTCCCCTTAAAGTGCCGAGTCGACCCCAGACAACGTAAAAAGTAAAATCTTGTAGCCGAGACGTCTCTCGTTGAAGCGGAGACGTCCCCGGAGCGCCTGGGACGCGACTAACAGCTTTTCAGGTTTGGTTTGAATTTCAAATCCTTTTTACTTTGTCTCTAACGGCTATATTTGCTTTTTTGGGCTATAAAAGGGACCTCTTAAGTGCTTCTCAACAACTCTTCACCAACCCAAAGCTAGATCATTCAAGAGAAAAGTAAGAAAGAAAAGTTCAAGGGAGTGAGTGCATTCAAGTGAAGAAATCAAGTGTTTTCAAGCTTCCCAAGTGATTTCAAGCTCAACCTCTCTCGTACGCTCGGGATTCAAAGCTCACACTCAACCCTACGCTGTCCACATCGGAAGAATCAACATTTCTCACGCTTCCAACGGCAAAAGGATTCTTCCGGGTTCTATTGTTCATAATTGTCATATTTGTTTTTTAGAGCTTTACTTTTCCTTTGTAAACTCTTTCATTGTGGTGCTTGTTCCAGTCAAGGGACTTGGAACAAGGGAAAGGCGTCCCAAGCCTAAGTGAGATTGGGGGTTTTAGGGTTTGTTGTGAGCCCGGTGTAAAACAACGAGTTGGGTAGTGAACTCGCAAAACTACCATACTGTAATCTTGGATTATAGTGGAAATTTTCAAAGGTGATTTGGGGAGTGGATGTAGGAGCAGTGGAAGCTCCGAACCACTATAAAACCTTGTGTTTGCGATTGACCTTTCTTATTCCTCCTTCTTTACTTTAGTGCATATATTCGTGTGTTTTATTTTTAATTAGTCAAAAGCTTTTAAAACACCCAATTCACCCCCCTCTTGGGTGACCATCTCTGGGCAACAAGTGGTATCAGAGCGGGTGCTCTGTGTATTTCTTGAAAGACCTAACCGTCTTAGCCAAAGATCTAGATGGCAACACCCTTTAACAATGTTCCTGCCGAGGGGCAAGCAACCAATAGACCTCCACTCTTCAATGGGACAAATTATACCTATTGGAAGACTAGAATGAGAATCTTCATTCAAGCACAAGACTATGCCTTGTGGAGGGTTATAGTCAAGGGACCACAAGAACCATCACACATGGTTAATGGCATTCGAGTTCCCAAACCTGAGGAGGATTGGGATGAGAATGATGATAGGATGGCTCAACTTAATTCTAGAGCCATGAACTCATTATTTTGTTCTCTAGATGTAAATGAGTTCAATAGAGTCTCCACATGTACTTCCGCTAAGGAAATATGGGATAGGCTTGAAGTTACCCACGAGGGTACAAATCAAGTCAAAGAGTCTAAAGTGAACATTCTAGTTCACAAGTATGAGTTGTTTAAGATGGAACCCAATGAAACCATCACATGCATGTTTACTCGCTTTACCGATATAATTAATGGTCTAAAGAGTTTGGGTAAATCTTATACTAACCCAGAACTTGTAAGTAAAATTCTCAGGTCTTTGCCGAAAGCATGGGAAGCAAAGGTCACGGCGATCGTAGAAGCCAAAGACCTCAACACTTTGGGATTAGAACAACTACTGGGCTCATTGATGACGCATGAGCTCACAATGAAGCAACATGAAGAAGAGTTGCCGAAGAAAAGGACAATCGCACTCAAGGCTACCTCAAGTGTGTGCGAAGAAGAGAGTAGTGAGAGTGAAGAAGAAAGCCAAGATGAGGACTTGGGTTTGATAGTAAGGAAGTTTAAGAAATTCATGAGAAGAAAGAAACCTTTCCCAAGAAAGAAATTTGGAGGGAGAAATGATTGGGAAAAAGAAAAGGAAAAAGAAAGAGATCCAATCATATGCTATGATTGCAAGAGACCGGGACACGTTCGTTCCAAATGCCCTCAACAAAAGAAGTATTTTGGAAAGGAGAAGAAGAAGGCATTGAAGGCAACATGGGATGATAGTGACACATCATCCTCCGAGAAAGAGAAGGAAGAGACCGCCAATTTGTGCTTCATGGCGTTCGAAGACGACGAGGTATGTCAAAACCCAACTATAAATTTTACTTTAGAAGAATTATATGAAGCTTTTCAAGAACTTATGGGTGATTGTAGTATGTTAGGAGCAAAGAATAAAGAGTTAAAAGCCTCCAATCAAAAACTAAAGGAAGATTTTGAAAACCTATTAATTGAAAAGGAGAGCGTTAAAAATATTAACACTACTAACCTAGAAATCAAAAATTCAAAACTTAGCATTGAAAATGAAAAGGCAAAAACACTAATTAAGGAATTAAATCTAAAAGTAAAATCCCTACTCGATAATAATACCTCACTTGCACAAAATGTTGAATCCCTTAAAAAAGATAAGAAAGAACTAGTTAAAGAAAATTTGAATCTTAAGAATGAGGTACATAAGTACAAACCAATTGTTGAAAAATTCACACAAAGCTCTGAAAAATTAAATCTTATTCTTTCAAATCAAAGAGCTGTTTTCAATAAAGCCGGATTAGGATATAAAACTAACACACAACAAAAATACCTAAAGAATTTCTTTGTAAAAGCAAAAAATGTAAAAACTGAAAAACCTACATGCTTTCATTGTGGGAAGAATGGACATAAAGCCTACTCTTGTATTCAAAGAAAGATCCAAACTAACAAGAGTACATTTGTGAAAGCTAAAAACATAACTAAAGTATGGGTGCCTAAGGGAACCAACCACACTAACCACGAAGGACCCAAGAAAACTTGGGTACCTAAGAGCTTCACATGATCATTTTGCAGGTATGCCTTGCAGCCGGAAACAAAAAGAGAATGTGGTATCTTGATAGTGGTTGCTCAAGGCATATGACCGGTGACAAGAGTCTCTTCGTCACCTTGGAATCAAAAGAAGGAGGAGTAGTCACATTCGGAGACAATGCTAAAGGTCAAATCATTGGTGTTGGCAAAATCTCCATATCACCCTCCTCATTTATTGATAATGTATTGTTAGTCAATGAACTAAAACATAATTTATTAAGTATAAGTCAATTTTGTGACAAGGGATTTAAAGTATCATTTGAATCATCACTATGCATAATTAGTAGTCCAATTGATAATGAGATCATACTCACAGGACATAGGCATGGAAATGTTTACATGGTAGATCTTGATGATCTCACCATGAAGGATGGCCAATGTCTTGTAGCCATGAATCCCAAAGTCAATGAGACTAGTTGGTTATGGCATCGTAGGTTAGGGCATGCTAGCATGGATTTAATCTCAAAATTAATTACAAAGGATCTAGTCAAAGGACTACCAAAAATAGACTTTGAAAAGAATAAAATTTGTGCTGCATGTCAATTAGGGAAACAAACAAGAAGTTCTTTCAAGTCTAAGAACATAGTCTCAACATCAAAACCCTTAGAACTAATTCACATGGATTTGTTTGGACCCACTAGAACTGCTAGTCTAGGGGGTAAGAAATTTGGTCTTGTAATTGTTGATGATTTTTCACGTTTTACATGGGTTTCATTTCTTGCACACAAAGATGAGTCCTTTCCCGCTTTTATCAAGTTTCATAATAGGGTTTCAAATGAACTCAATCTTAAACTAAAAGCAATTAGGAGTGATCATGGTACCGAGTTTGAAAATCAGTATTTTGAAAAATTTTGTGAAGAAAATGGTATCAATCACAACTTCTCGGCACCTAGGACACCCCAACAAAATGGGGTGGTAGAAAGGAAGAATCGCACACTAGCAGATATGGCTCGTACCATGTTGTGCGAATCGGATCTACCAAAGTATTTTTGGGCTGAAGCAATAAATACTTCATGTTATATCTTAAATCGTGCTTTAGTTAGATCCATCTTAAAGAAAACACCTTATGAGTTGATAAAAAGTAAGAAACCTAATATAAGTTATTTTCATGTTTTCGGTTGTCGATGCTTTATTTTGAACAATGGAAAGGACAATCTAAGTAAATTTAGTGCTAAATCAGATGAGGGGATCTTCTTAGGTTATTCCTCATCTAGTAGAGCATACAGGGTCTTCAACAAGAGAACTCTCGTTGTTGAAGAATCCATTCATGTTGTTTTTGATGAAACTAATGGAGATTCTTCTAGAAAAGAAGAAGATGGTGATGTAGGTATACTTGAAGACCAAATGAAGGAACTCTCCACTCAAGACAAACAACATGAGGATGAGATCAAAAAAGATACAAATCAGCGAGATGAAGAAGATCAACCTCCATCAAGAAATCAAGATCTTTCCAAAGAATGGAGGTATGCACATGGTCATCCAAAGGATCTAATCCTTGGTGATCCTTCACAAGGTATAAGAACTAGATCCTCTTTAAGAAACACTAGTAATTATCTTGCTTTCGTTTCACAAATAGAGCCTAAATCACTAGAAGAAGCTGAAAAAGATGATAATTGGATGAATGCTATGCAAGAGGAATTAAACCAATTCGAAAGAAATGAAGTTTGGACTCTAATGAAAAGACCCCCTAATGTTTCAATCATAGGCACCAAGTGGGTGTATAGAAATAAACTAGATGAAGATGGAATAGTAATAAGAAACAAAGCTAGGCTAGTGGCCAAAGGATATAATCAGGAGGAAGGAATAGATTTTGATGAAACTTTTGCTCCTGTTGCTAGGTTAGAGGCTATTAGACTACTTTTAGCATATGCATGCTTCATGGATTTTAAACTCTATCAAATGGATGTAAAAAGTGCATTTTTAAATGGTTATATAATGGAGGAAGTTTATGTAGGACAACCTCCAGGTTTTGAAAATCACTTACATCCAGATTATGTGTATAAATTGCATAAAGCATTGTATGGCCTTAAGCAAGCCCCTAGGGCATGGTATGAAAGATTAAGTAATTTCCTAATTGAAAACAAATTTAAGAGAGGAAATGTAGACAAAACCCTCTTTATTAAAAGAAAAGGAAATGACTTATTGCTTGTACAAATTTATGTGGATGATATAATTTTTGGTGCTACTAATGACAGTCTTTGTCAAGAGTTTGCCAAGCTTATGCAGGGAGAATTTGAAATGAGCATGATGGGTGAGCTCAACTTCTTCCTTGGGCTACAAATAAAACAATCAGAGGAGGGCATCTTCATCAGTCAGTCCAAATACATCAAGGAAATGTTGGAAAAATTCAAGATGAAGGATGCAAAGGAAATCAGCACACCCATGGGCTCAAGTTGCAAGCTTGACAAAGATGAAAAAGGTAAAAGTATAGACTGCAAATTGTACAGAGGTATGATAGGCTCTCTACTTTACCTTACTGCTAGTAGACCAAATATATTATTCAGTGTTTGTATGTGTGCTAGATACCAAGCATGTCCTAAGGAATCACACTTGCAAGCTGTTAAGAGAATTTTTAGATATCTAGTAGGGACATCTAATGTAGGCTTATGGTATTCTAAACAATCTGACATAAATTTAATTGCTTATTCCGATGCTGATTTTGCTGGATGCAAACTCGACAGAAAAAGCACAAGTGGCACATGTCAATTCTTGGGTGCCAATTTGGTTTCTTGGTTTAGCAAGAAACAAAATTCAGTTGCCTTGTCCACAGCTGAGGCTGAGTACATTGCAGCTGGAAGCTGTTGTGCCCAAGTTCTTTGGATTAAGCAACAACTTGAAGATTTCGGTATCAAAATGGATAATATACCAATTAAATGTGATAATACAAGTGCAATTAATTTAACAAAAAATCCTGTCCAACACTCTAAGTCAAAGCATATAGAGATTAGGCATCACTTTATTAGGGATCATGTGCTGAAAAATGATGTGATGATTGAATATGTATGTACTGAAAATCAATTGGCTGATATCTTTACAAAGCCCCTTTGTAAAGAAAGATTCAACTTCTTAAGGAATGCTTTGAGCTTGTATGATCCTAGCAAATGAATTGAACTTGTATTGCATTGTTTTGCTGCGCAAACTAGTAATCAACCTCAAGGTAAACATAAGTGAAAACATGAATTCATGTAAGCTAAATGACGAACTGTTTGACTTTCCGGAGGATGGTTACCCTCCCTTGGACTCTTCATGGAGATATTTTCAGAGGCTATTTCATAGGTATTCGAAATTTGGTCAAACATTCCTCATTTCAATATTAATAATTCAAAAATTATTATCAAATTATTATAGGATGTATCATTAAGGGGGAGGATCACAAACAAATTCACTCTAAGTTTATCAAAAGAGATCATGTTGATTAGGGTGATTAAACAAAAATTGGGAGAAGATAGAATTTAGTCTGAAATTTTTCAGTGCCGGAGACGTCTCTGGCAAATCGCAGAGACGTCCCCCCAGGGGAGACGTCTCGCCTTAGTCGCGGAGACGTCTCGGGGACCGAATGAGGGCTTTTAAAATAGGTCGAAATAGCTCGAGCCGACCCGAGCTTTCTCCTTCATCCCCGACCAAAACGAAAAACCCTAGCCTCCATTTGCTCTCCACCTCAAACCCTAGCCTCTGTTTGCTCTCCATCACAAACCCTAGCATCCATGGCACCAAAGAAGGCTAGGACGACCCGTGGAAGGCGACCTAGGGCAGCGGCCGACGGTGAGGAACGGCGGGAAGAACCCTCCGCGCCGTCTCCTCCGGTTGCTCCGCCAACCACGACTATTTCCTGTGCAAATCGCACAGTCACGACCGGAAGGTACATAGATTTCTCATTTTTAGATCATGAGGGGTTCTCTATTGGAGAGAGACTCCGAGCCCAAGGGTGGGAGCACTTTTGTACCCTCAATACCTCGACCTACCCCGGCCTAGTTAGAGAACTTTTTAGCAATATGGCCTTAGGGGACATAGGGTACACTGCATATGTCCGAGGGACATTAGTAGAAGTCAATGAAGATGTCCTATCCACTGTCTTACAAATCCCTAAGGACGGTGAGGCTCCAACCTCACATCCCCAAAGGGAATCAGCCCTAAATCTACTTTTAGGAAGAGAGGACTGCAGCCCTCTTGATGTTGTCAATTCCCAGGACCTAAATGCAGAGATGAGACTTCTTTTAAGTATTGTCAACCGGGTCCTATTTCCCAAAACCGGTCGCTTCGATTTTGTTTCGGAGCGAGATTTAGTTATAATGCACCATATCCTACTAGGGATACCCCTAAACCTTCCTAGACTTATGCTAAACTACATTGCCCTATGTCATAGGTATTCTAGGTTTAGTTTACCCTACGGCATGATCTTTACCTTAGTTTTCAAACACTTCAAAGTTCCCATTCCAACAAATGAACCTGCAAAGCCCTTGAGAAACACCGACTATTATAATGAGGGCACAGTGAGAAGAATGGAATTTCATAAGATAGATGGGTCGTGGGTGAAGGTACCAAAGAGAAAAGCCCAAATCCTAGAGCCCGAGAACCCACATCATGAGTCTGACCATCACTCTCCTCCACCGAGCCACTTGGATATCCCTGATATACCCTCCAGCTCAGCTGGACCTTCCACATCCATGCCACCACCTCCTCCAGTTAGTGGGCCCTCCTTCCTGTCAGAGGATCAGATGCGCACCTTAGCATCTGCCATTTGCCAGCAGATGAGGGAGGAGATGAGATCCATGATCTCTACAGAGTTGGTGTTGGGAACCCGCCCATGCCGCTGATATTTCAAAAAATTTCAGATGGCAGCGGAATCGGCATGCACGGGTTCGACGTTCATCGCATGAACGCTTGTTTCGAGACCTTTCGTAATTAGGTAAGAATTAAAACTTTTAGAACTAATAGGAAGATCAAATCTTCACCTTGCGCGGGTAGATGATCACCGCGAATCTGAATTCGTGGTTTTGGAAGAGGGTTCGTTTGAAGCCGTTCAAACGTCCGGCCTCTACGGGTATCCACACGAAGTAGAGAACCGATCAAAGCTTTCTTGTCTTCCCGGGGTGCTAGCTCCCTTGCAAAGACTCCTTTGATGGCTGATCTCTTCTCTTTCTTTCAACTCTTGAAAGTGCTTAAGAGGAGGAAGAAGAAGAAGGAACTCAAGGAAGAAGAACACAGCTTCTGCAGCCTTCTTTCTTTTCCCTGCGTTGGAAGAAGGATTGGAGGAAGAGGAAGACGCCAACGCTTGGACCTTGCTCTTCCTTTGCTTGCGGCTGAACCAAGAGAGGAGAGGGGAGGGTGGCGGCAGCAAGAGGAGGATGAAAAGCTCTCTTAGGGCGCCGGCCTCTAGTCCTCTTTAAAAAGGGATTGGAGCTCCTAACTTTTAGGAGTTCCAATGACAACCTACCAAATAAGAAGGGGGCGCCGGCCCTAGCTCCTCTCTTCTTGTCGCCCCAAGCATTTGGAGAGGGGCTGATGCCCCTCTTAGTTGGTTAACCTAATCCTCTTCCAAAGAGGATTAGGTGCCTCTCTCATGGTTTCATCCTAATCTAATTAGGATTGGCCAAATTGGGTTCAATCTATGCTAGTCCTAATCCAATTAGGACTTGAATGAACCATGACTCAATTGAACTCTTCAATCCTAATCCAATTAGGAGTCATGTTGATTCATTAGATTAATAATTAATTTAGACTTAAGGAATCCTAATCCAATTAGGATTTGTTTAATTTTAGTCCTAATCTAATTAGGACTCTATTTGAATCCGAAGTCCTAATCCTATTAGGATTTCTAGGAATCCTACTCCAAGTAGGAATCCAATTTTAATTCAAAACTCCTAATCTCATTAGGATTGAGGAATCCTATTCCAAGTAGGAATCCCAGTCCTAATCCAATTAGAACTCTAGGTATCCTACCCGAAGTAGGATTCTTGTTTCAAGTCCAATTAATTAATTCCCTTTGTTCTTCTTCAACTTCTTATCAATCAAATTGATTTCTTGTGATTCCTAATCACGATTTCAACCATCGGATCGGTCAATACTTCTAGTGTGTGTGACCCCATAGGTTCTATTCTGACTGGTAGTGAGATATATTGTGATCTCTATCACTATATCATTGAAAACTCCTTTTAATGGGTTGGAACGATTCCAACTCAACTCATTAGGGTTTATCGATCATCAAGATAATCCCTATGAGTCTCACCATCCACCAGTGACACCTAGCAGCATGTAGTGGCTACCCAGCAGAATAGAATGATGAACCTCTAGGTGCAGTTAAACATGTGATACAGTCCTACTATCGTGGATCCCTACAGGACGGAGGTCATGGACAACTCGTCAAACCCCATCGTCTGTCATATGTCAAGATTTATTCGACTCGAGTTCGATAGTGAAAAACTCTTTCTCCACTGTGCATACTGCCCCGGCCGAGGTCTTACGAACTCAGTCTTATAAATCACATAGGATCTCTCCTTATCTATCAAGGTCGATAGATTCCATATAGGTGCATACCCTACTCCTACAGTGAACTTACTGCAGCCAATCTACACTGCATGGACCCATATGGCTAGAGACCATGTATGTGTGCAGTCAAACTACAATAACCTCACTGTGAGTAGCCGAAGCACCGCAGGTCAAAGGACCAGTCACACTACTGCAACATCAAGCAAGTCACTGACGAGTGGATAGACATCCAAGTGACTTCTTGTATTGGTCACGCTCAGTACCCTTGTTCTCTAACAAGCACCTGCACTATCACTTCAGTGTCCCTACACTGTGGACTCAAGTCTCGTCCATCCAGAAGGAGAGTGATCTGTGCACTGATCGGATCGATCACCGTCCTCGTGATGATCCTTTGATCAGGAGCATTTAGAAATTAATCACCAATGATACATGGCTCAAATTCTCAACTCTTGAGAATATGTATCATCATCTTATTAATTTCTTGGACGATTCATAGACACATAAACAATATGAATGAAAAAGATGCCTTTTATTTATTCAATAATAAATAGTCAAGTACAAAATTATGTCCCTAGAATCAACAATGTGTCAGCCAAATTGGCTTCTAGGGCATACATCTAACAATCTCCCACTTGCACTAAAGCCAATTGGTCATATATCTTAGGCCCATCTTCTCAAGGTGGGCTTCAGTCTTTTGCTGACTCAGCTGCTTAGTGAAAGGGTCTGCCACGTTATCCGCGGAGTCTACTCTCTGCACCTCTACATATTTCTTCTCCACATAGTCGCGTATGAGGTGAAAGCGCCGCTCTATATGCTTAGACTTCTGATGAGACCTTGGCTCCTTAGCAAGGGCTATGGCGCCATTGTTATCGCAGTAGAGTGTTATGGCATCTGATGTCATCACATCCAGCTCTGCAATGAATTTCTTGAACCAGAAGCCTTCCTTAGCAGCTTCAGAGGCGGCGATGTATTCGGCTTCCATAGTCGAATCAGCAATGATCGGTTGTTTAGAACTCTTCCAATTCACCGTACCACCATTGCACAAGAACACGTATCCAGATGTTGACTTCCTGTCATCGACATCAGTCATGAAGTCTGAATCTGTGTACCCTTCTACCTTTAACTCTGATGATCCTCCAAAAACCAAGAATAAATCTTTAGTTCTTCTCAAGTACTTAAGAATATTCTTCACAGCTGTCCAGTGTTCTTCACCTGGATTCGACTGATATCTGCTTGTGACACTCACAGCAAGAGCTATATCAGGTCGTGTACATAGCATGGCATACATGAGGCTTCCTATTGCCGATGCATAAGGAATCTTGCTCATGCGTTGAATCTCCTCAGGTGTGTTGGGGCACATCTTCTTGGAGAGATGAATTCCATGCCTTAGGGGTAAGAGACCCCTCTTGGAGTTTTCCATGCTGAACCTCTTCAGCACCTCCTCTATGTACATTTTCTGTGACAGGCCAAGCATCCTTTTAGATCTATCTCTATAGACCTTTATTCCCAAAATATAGGATGCTTCCCCAAGGTCTTTCATGGAGAATTCTTTTGACAACCAGACCTTGACCGAGGTTAGCATGGGAATATCATTCCCAATCAGGAGAATGTCATCTACGTACAGTACGAGAAAAACGACAGCACTCCCACTAACCTTTTTATAAACACATGGTTCCTCCTCGTTTTTGATGAAATCAAACGTTTTGATTGCATCATCGAAACGAGTGTTCCAACTCCGAGAGGCTTGCTTTAGTCCATAGATGGACCTTTGCAGCTTGCAGACCTTGTGATCTCCATCACTAGAAGTGAAACCCAAAGGTTGTTTCATATAGATATCTTCATCAAGATATCCATTCAGGAAAGCAGTTTTCACATCCATCTGCCAGATTTCATAATCATGAAATGCTGCAATGGCAAGCAATGTTCGGATGGATTTTAGCATGGCTACAGGTGAAAAGGTCTCCTGATAGTCAATGCCTTCGCGCTGACTATACCCTTTCGCCACAAGCCTTGCCTTATAGGTCTCTACCTCTCCATCCGAACCTATCTTCCTTTTGTAGATCCATTTGCATCCAATAGGTACAATACCTTCTGGTGGATCTACTAAGGTCCAGACTTGGTTGGAATGCATGGAGTCTATCTCTGACTTCATAGCTTCCAGCCATTTCTCGGAATCGATATCAGATATCGCCTCATTGTAGGTTTTGGGATCCTGTATGTGATCCCTATCTCCCACTAGGAACATTTCCTCAGTATCCTCTTCAAGTATACCTAAGTATCTATCGGGAGGATGGGAGACTCTACTAGATCTACGAGGTGGTTGAGGGACATTGTGTACTGGCTCCTTATGAATAGGTTCTTTAGGATCCATGACTCGTTGCTTTTCAGAGACTTTCTCTTCAAGCTCAATTTTCCTCCCACTGCCTCTATCAAGGATAAACTGATTTTCCAAGAAGATGGCATGACGGCTCACAAACACATTGTGATCCTCTGAGACGTAAAAATTGTATCCTAATGACTCTTTAGGATATCCTATAAAACGAGCACTTATGGTCCTAGCCTCTAACTTGTCCGCCTGTAGTCACTTGACGTGGGCCGGACATCCCCAAATCTTGAGATGACCCAGACTTGGTTTCTTACCATGCCATATCTCATACGGTGTGGTAGGAACGGATTTAGAGAGAACTCTATTCAATAAATAAATTGCTGTGAGTAAGGCATCTCCCCAAAGGAACATAGGTAAATCAGTGAAGCTCATCATGGACCTGACCATATCCAATAGGGTCCGATTTCTCCTCTCTGACACCCCGTTGAGTTGAGGTGTACCCGGAGGTGTCCATTGTGAGACTATGCCGTTTTCTTTGAGATAGTCCCGGAATTCCCCACTAAGGTATTCTCCTCCCCGATCTGATCGAAGAGCCTTAAGAGGTTTTCCAGTTTGTTTTTCTACTTCATTTTTGAACTCTTTGAACTTTTCAAAGGATTCAGACTTGTGTCTCATAAGATACACATACCCATACCGTGAATAATCATCGGTAAAGGTAATGAAGTAAGAATAACGTCCCCTGGCCAGCACATCGAATGGGCCACATACATCTGTATGTACTAGGGTAAGTATTTCAGTGGTCCTCTCCCCATGTCCTACAAAGGGCAGTCTAGCCATCTTTCCTTGAAGACAGGACTCGCAAACTGGATATGACTCGGAAGTCAATGAGCCTAAGAGCCCATCTTTATCCATTTTGTTCATTCTATCTTCTCCAATATGGCCAAGTCTGAGGTGCCACAAATATCTTTGGTTTATCTCATCTCTGGATCTTTTGGATCCTTTGGCACTCACATCTTGCTCGGTAACATTCACAGATACATCCATATGTAAATGATAGAGACTGTCAATCATGAAACCACGTGCGACTATTTTATTTCTTAAATAAATAGAACAGCAGTCTTTGTCAAATGTAAAAACATGACCTTCCTGTGCTAGACATGAAACAGAAATCAAATTTCTGCTAGCAACAGGTACATAATAGCAGTCTCTAAGTATTAAACTAAATCCAGACGGTAGTCGCAGATGGTAGGTGCCCACAGCCACAGCAGCAATTTTTGCCCCGTTGCCAACCCGAAGGGTTACCGCACCTTCCGCCAGCCTTCTACTTTCCTTTAGACCCTGCATGGTAGTGCACAAATGAGCACTAGAACCAGAATCTATAACCCAACTAGAAGTAGAAGAAACCGTTAGATTAGTTTCAATTATGAGCAAGTCTATACCTTCTGAAGGTGTGTCACCTTTCTTGTTCTTCAGGCTCTCGAGGTATGAAGGACAGTTTCTCTTCCAGTGGCCTTCGACATTGCAGTGGAAACATTTTCCTTTGTCGTTAGCCTTTTTCTTTTGAACTTCCTTCTTTGGCTTCTTGTCTTTCTTCTGCTTCTTTGTTGGCTTCCTTTTCTTCCAAGTAGACTTTCTCTTGGAACCAGAAGTCAACTCAGCAGCGAGGACATTGCCCCTTGAACCTTTCAAGGCTCCCTCAGCAGTTACCAACATGTTGATTAGTTCAGTCTTAGTGCATTCAATCTTATTCATGTGGTAGTTTACTATAAACTGACCAAATGAATCAGGAAGTGACTGTAGGATCAAATCCACTTGCAATTCCTTGTGCATGTCCATACCGAGCTTCTCAAGCTCCTCTAGGTCCTTGATCATGGTCAGACCGTGATCATGGACAGACTGCCCTTCGCGCATCTTCGCTTTGAAAAGCCTCTTGGACACTTCAAAACGAGCTGTGCGACTCTGCTCACCATACAACTCTTGTAGGTGTGCCAGTATGTCCCTAGCAGTCTTTATATTTTCATGCTGGCATTGGAGTTCATTAGACATAGATGCCATCATATAGCATTTTACTCTAATGTCATCGTCCAACCACTTTTTATGCATCTCACGCTGAACATCAGTGGGACGTGCTGGTAATGTGGGGATATCTGAATCGAGTATATAACCTATCTTCTCACAGTCCAAAACTATTTTGAGATTTCTAAGCCAGTCCTTGTAATTGGTTCCGGTCAGTCGGTTGGTCTCAAGAATACGGGTCAAAGGGTTTGAAGCCGACATTGTATCTGCAGAGAGTAAAGATTCTAGTTAGACTTTTGTACTTGATCCTAATCTATCCTAAGGTCTTTTAGAACAAATGTGACTCCCACTATTTTCTCGAATTCCTCACACTCCCCTGGTAGGAAAACGGAAATCCCACACGACTAGGGTTTCTAGTGGGTACTGCGGTCCCACCAATTCACATGCCACCTCACCTAACAGTTATTGGTGACACATAGATGGATGAGTGTACAACTCTTGTACAATGCTTCTCAAGCATGTTGCAGTGCAACTTGGTCTCTAAGCCATGAAGACCTCACCTAACAGTTATTGGTCTCATTTCTTAGTTAAGTCAGACCCACTGTATAACCGTAGGAATAAAGTCGTCATTGGGTCCTCACCTAACAGTTATTGGTGCCCAACTCCACCTTTACCCTACAACATCTCATGTCTATAGAGAGGTCCAGCCCCCCAATGCAACTTGACCACTGTATCCAGCCGAGACAAGTCAACATCAGAAAGGCCTTAGCAGCTCTACTACAGTGGAAGACCTATTGACTTAATATTGGTTAATCAGGTCTTAGTGTTTGCAACTTGAGCCTTTCATAAGAGGTAATCGAACAATTGGCCAGGTAAGCAGGTGGGAGGCTCCCCTTACTCAGAGAGTAAGGTCCTAATTAAGTAACCACCTTTCATGCTTTCCTAGACACCAATTAGATCAATTAATCTAATATGACTTGCTCATGTCGGTTCACTCTCGACTTGATTGAGGAGGTTTTGATTTAGGTCTCAATTGGGTTTGCTACATCACATGTAGACCTATCTACCCGACTCTTATTCACATCACATGCAAACGGCGCATTGCAGGCAGTTATAATCGCGGCAATAATTAAAGCTAAACTTTAACTAGGTGATGATCATGGATTCTAATTAGGTCGTATTACAAGCACATGCACATCAATCGATCAAGTGGTCTTCAACTCTTGAATTGGATCCAAGCTTCCTTGATTCGATCCTTGATCAACTCTTGATCCCATCGCCATCAACCGCTTAGACCCCTGTTAATCTCATGCATCGTCTTCGACTTGATCGTTGATGTACATCACATCACAGAAATACAACCAGATGTAAAATAAAAATAAAAATAATTTACATCTCCTTTTAGGAGGCACGCAGGCCTCTCAAAACATCAAATAAGATGCATGCAAGCATCTGAAAAATTACATGATATCGCAGATCACATCGCAGGTCATTACATTTGATACCAAAAGGGGTTGAATCCTATGATCATCACTGTATGCTACAATTATAATTTTCAGATCTGAAACTTAACTGATTATATCATGACATAGGTCGCTGATCATGCTAATCATGATTCTAAACTTTGTAATCCCATTAACAATGCAATTAGAATCATCCTTTTATCACATAAAAATCAGCATGTAAAAATCAGCACCCCTGAAAAAATCTGCATGTAGAATTTTTCAGCATGCATGATCATTTAATTTTCAGATCTAATATGCCTTTAGATATTTAATTCTTACCTTAATCTACGAAGCCTAGGCTCTGACACCACTATTGGGAACCCGCCCATGCCGCTGATATTTCAAAAAATTTCAGATGGCAGCGGAATCGGCATGCACGGGTTCGACGTTCATCGCATGAACGCTTGTTTCGAGACCTTTCGTAATTAGGTAAGAATTAAAACTTTTAGAACTAATAGGAAGATCAAATCTTCACCTTGCGCGGGTAGATGATCACCGCGAATCTGAATTCGTGGTTTTGGAAGAGGGTTCGTTTGAAGCCGTTCAAACGTCCGGCCTCTACGGGTATCCACACGAAGTAGAGAACCGATCAAAGCTTTCTTGTCTTCCCGGGGTGCTAGCTCCCTTGCAAAGACTCCTTTGATGGCTGATCTCTTCTCTTTCTTTCAACTCTTGAAAGTGCTTAAGAGGAGGAAGAAGAAGAAGGAACTCAAGGAAGAAGAACACAGCTTCTGCAGCCTTCTTTCTTTTCCCTGCGTTGGAAGAAGGATTGGAGGAAGAGGAAGACGCCAACGCTTGGACCTTGCTCTTCCTTTGCTTGCGGCTGAACCAAGAGAGGAGAGGGGAGGGTGGCGGCAGCAAGAGGAGGATGAAAAGCTCTCTTAGGGCGCCGGCCTCTAGTCCTCTTTAAAAAGGGATTGGAGCTCCTAACTTTTAGGAGTTCCAATGACAACCTACCAAATAAGAAGGGGGCGCCGGCCCTAGCTCCTCTCTTCTTGTCGCCCCAAGCATTTGGAGAGGGGCTGATGCCCCTCTTAGTTGGTTAACCTAATCCTCTTCCAAAGAGGATTAGGTGCCTCTCTCATGGTTTCATCCTAATCTAATTAGGATTGGCCAAATTGGGTTCAATCTATGCTAGTCCTAATCCAATTAGGACTTGAATGAACCATGACTCAATTGAACTCTTCAATCCTAATCCAATTAGGAGTCATGTTGATTCATTAGATTAATAATTAATTTAGACTTAAGGAATCCTAATCCAATTAGGATTTGTTTAATTTTAGTCCTAATCTAATTAGGACTCTATTTGAATCCGAAGTCCTAATCCTATTAGGATTTCTAGGAATCCTACTCCAAGTAGGAATCCAATTTTAATTCAAAACTCCTAATCTCATTAGGATTGAGGAATCCTATTCCAAGTAGGAATCCCAGTCCTAATCCAATTAGAACTCTAGGTATCCTACCCGAAGTAGGATTCTTGTTTCAAGTCCAATTAATTAATTCCCTTTGTTCTTCTTCAACTTCTTATCAATCAAATTGATTTCTTGTGATTCCTAATCACGATTTCAACCATCGGATCGGTCAATACTTCTAGTGTGTGTGACCCCATAGGTTCTATTCTGACTGGTAGTGAGATATATTGTGATCTCTATCACTATATCATTGAAAACTCCTTTCAATGGGTTGGAACGATTCCAACTCAACTCATTAGGGTTTATCGATCATCAAGATAATCCCTATGAGTCCCACCATCCACCAGTGACACCTAGCAGCATGTAGTGGCTACCCAGCAGAATAGAATGATGAACCTCTAGGTGCAGTTAAACATGTGATACAGTCCTACTATCGTGGATCCCTACAGGACGGAGGTCATGGACAACTCGTCAAACCCCATCGTCTGTCATATGTCAAGATTTATTCGACTCGAGTTCGATAGTGAAAAACTCTTTCTCCACTGTGCATACTGCCCCGGCCGAGGTCTTACGAACTCAGTCTTATAAATCACATAGGATCTCTCCTTATCTATCAAGGTCGATAGATTCCATATAGGTGCATACCCTACTCCTACAGTGAACTTACTGCAGCCAATCTACACTGCATGGACCCATATGGCTAGAGACCATGTATGTGTGCAGTCAAACTACAATAACCTCACTGTGAGTAGCCGAAGCACCGCAGGTCAAAGGACCAGTCACACTACTGCAACATCAAGCAAGTCACTGACGAGTGGATAGACATCCAAGTGACTTCTTGTATTGGTCACGCTCAGTACCCTTGTTCTCTAACAAGCACCTGCACTATCACTTCAGTGTCCCTACACTGTGGACTCAAGTCTCGTCCATCCAGAAGGAGAGTGATCTGTGCACTGATCGGATCGATCACCGTCCTCGTGATGATCCTTTGATCAGGAGCATTTAGAAATTAATCACCAATGATACATGGCTCAAATTCTCAACTCTTGAGAATATGTATCATCATCTTATTAATTTCTTGGACGATTCATAGACACATAAACAATATGAATGAAAAAGATGCCTTTTATTTATTCAATAATAAATAGTCAAGTACAAAATTATGTCCCTAGAATCAACAATGTGTCAGCCAAATTGGCTTCTAGGGCATACATCTAACAGTTGGCCCCCATCAGAGCTTCACATGAAGGGCTTCTACAAGAGATGAAGGATATTAGAAGTCAAATTGAAGCTACAACACAAGAAATAATGGGTGTGGGTGCCACCCAAACCATCAGATCAATAGAGCTCAAGGACAGCTTGAGGAGCATTTCCAAGAGTCTCAAAGAGCTGACAAAACCAGATGGCAACGTGGGCACCTTGGTTGCCCAACTCAGAGGAAGAATTGAAATGGCAACCATAGAGTTTGAAGCACTTGTGGCAGGTTTCCACAAGTCACAGGGAGATCAATTTAAGACCCTCATGGATTCCATCAATGCATTCATAGATGCAGCTTGTAAGGTTTATGAACAAAATACAGCTGGTAGGGCCCATGAGCAACGTCGCCGATGAGGGACATTTTGCAGGCTCTTCTTTTTGTAAATCCTAGGCTGTTTTGAAACACTTTTTGTATTAGAAATCAATACTTGTAATGATTTCTTCTTTTGACTATGTACTGACTTCGAAGATTTACAATGACATATGAATAACATACAATTTCTTTTGCAACCCTGTGTACATTTCCAACTCTGTATATGTAAATATGAATGTGCCTCTTGATGTGTCATAAGAATCTCATAACATACATTATGTATTCAAATTTGGCACAACTTATCAAAGCATATGAAACAGGGGGAGCACAACCTGAATATCAAAGGGGGAGTAAAATGAATGCTGAACTCTTTAATAAAGATAACTTGAATATCCTTGAGTGGTTAATTATAATATACTATGAATTGAGTTTTAAGCACCTAATGATAATTTGTCCCCTTCATTGTTGATGACAAAAAGGGGGAGTAGATATTGAATATGGAGATATTGAAAGGGTTTCAGGGGAGTAGATATAATTGAAAGGGGGAGTAGATATATAGAAAGAACCAATATGGATATTGAATATGGAATGCAAAATTTATAATCATACTCCAAAGTTGATTTAGAAAAGATAAAATTGAAGAATATTGACTTGATTCAAATTCAGCATCAATATTTCATTTTAACTTGATTCAAATTCAGTTGATATGCTAAAATTGCTTAAGAGCTATAAAGTTCAATCCCATGCAATTATGCACACTGTATCTAGCTCTAATCAAAACATTATACTTGTACATCTGATCAAATACTGTGTATATGTTTAAACTTCAAATTTTTGCATATACTCAGTGTTTTGTCATCATCAAAAAGGGGGAGATTGTTGACCCCCTAATGGATTTTGATGAATACAAAACACTAGAGTATAATTCCATTTATCTTAACAATTTAATTGAGGAATTCATGTGATTAATTGAGAATATTGTTAAGAAATGTCTAGGCAAGTTCTCATAATTTTTATGAATTTATTGAAGAATATTTTGAGTTAAAGAAAACAGATCAGGGACAGCCGAGACGTCTCCGGATAGTTTCAGAGACGTCTCTGGCACAAACAGGAAGAACTGGGACACTTGGAGACGTCCCCGGCACCTGCCGAGTCGTCCCCGCGCTAGCGGAGTCGACTCTCTCAGTAGCGGAGTCGACTCTCTCAGTGGCGGCAGAAAGGCAATTTTCAAGAGATATGCGCGAGACGTCCCCACTGTACGCGGAGTCGTCCCCGCAAGTAAAAAGGAGACTTTCCGAGTCGTCCCCAAGATAGCGGAGAAGGCTCTCTCAGGGTTTTCCAGAGAATGGTTTTTTCGGTGATAAGGAAGCGGAGTCGACCCTGAGACAGCGGAGTCGTCCCCATGCATAAAGTGCAAACAAGCCGAGACGTCCCCTGAAGGAGCGGAGTCGACTCTCTCAGGGAATTCCAGAGGACATGTTTTTCAGAGATAAAGAAGCGGAGTCGTCCCCAAAGCAGCGGAGTCGTCCCCATTCAAAAAGTACAAACAAGCCGAGACGTCCCCTTAAAGTGCCGAGTCGACCCCAGACAACGTAAAAAGTAAAATCTTGTAGCCGAGACGTCTCTCGTTGAAGCGGAGACGTCCCCGGAGCGCCTGGGACGCGACTGACAGTTTTTCAGGTTTGGTTTGAATTTCAAATCCTTTTTACTTTGTCTCTAACGGCTATATTTGCTTTTTTGGGCTATAAAAGGGACCTCTTAAGTGCTTCTCAACAACTCTTCACCAACCCAAAGCTAGATCATTCAAGAGAAAAGTAAGAAAGAAAAGTTCAAGGGAGTGAGTGCATTCAAGTGAAGAAATCAAGTGTTTTCAAGCTTTCCAAGTGATTTCAAGCTCAACCTCTCTCGTACGCTCGGGATTCAAAGCTCACACTCAACCCTACGCGGTCCACATCGGAAGAATCAACATTTCTCACGCTTCCAACGGCAAAAGGATTCTTCCGGGTTCTATTGTTCATAATTGTCATATTTGCTTTTTAGAGCTTTACTTTTCCTTTGTAAACTCTTTCATTGTGGTGCTTGTTCCAGTCAAGGGACTTGGAACAAGGGAAAGGCGTCCCAAGCCTAAGTGAGATTGGGGGTTTTAGGGTTTGTTGTGAGCCCGGTGTAAAACAACGAGTTGGGTAGTGAACTCGCAAAACTACCGTACTGTAATCTTGGATTATAGTGGAAATTCCCAAAGGTGATTTGGGGAGTGGATGTAGGAGCAGTGGAAGCTCTGAACCACTATAAAACCTTGTGTTTGCGATTGACCTTTCTTATTCCTCCTTCTTTACTTTAGTGCATATATTCGTGTGTTTTATTTTTAATTAGTCAAAAGCTTTTAAAACACCCAATTCACCCCCCTCTTGGGTGACCATCTCTGGGCAACAAAGGTATTTTTCTTTTCAATTTTTGTATGCATCTCTTGAACCACATTTTAGAAGAAAAATTTTTTAAACCTTTTCCATACCTTCCAAAATCAATCTATTGTTTTTTTTTTTATCATCAACCTCGCGGCCCACGCTGAGGTCCTCCTCGAGCGTGGACCACGAAGAAGAGCCTCTGGACTGCGGAAAATTATTTTATGGGAAATTATTATGAAAAATTATTTTATACTAATAATTATAATATTTTATACCTTTATTTTTGTGTTATACTATAAATATAATATCATATTATATTATATCATAATACATTAATATGCTATGTTAAATAATTTAATATTATGTTATATTATGGAAAATTAATTTATACTAATAATTATAATATTTTATACCTTTATTTTTGTATTATACTATAAATATAATATCATATTATATTATATCATAATACATTAATATGTTATGTTAAATAATTTAATATTATGTTATATTATTAAAAATTAATTTATACTAATAATTATAATATTTATAACTTTATTATTGTATTATACTATAAATATTATATTATATTACATTACATTATAATACATTAATATGCTATTTTAAATAATTTAATATTATGTTATATTATAGAAAATTAATTTATAATAATAATTATAATATTTTATACCTTTATTATTGTATTATACTATAAATATTGTATTATATTACATTACATTATAATACATTAATATATTATTTTAAATAATTTAATATTATGTTATATTATGAGAAATTAATTTATACTAATAATTATAATATTTTATACTTTTATTATTGTATTATACTATAAATATAATATGTATTACATTATATCATAATACATTAATATGTTATGTTAAATAATTTAATATTATGTTATATTACCAAATATTAATTTATTCTAATAATTATATTATTATTATGCTATATTAACATAATATTATTTTATATTACAATAATATTATACTATATCGTATATTTATGTATTAATTTATGTTATGTTTTATTATGTTCTGTTGTATAATACTATGCAATGTCCTTTATGGTAATTTGTCATACAAAAGTACTTTCTCAGTTTGTTTACCAAACACAAAATAAAGTACCACAGCACTTTACGAATGTAGTTACCAAACAGCAAACAGCTTTTTATAACAGCTCTACTTCCAACAGCTCTACTTCTAACAGCTCTACTGCCAACAGCTCCCCAAACAGGGCCTTAGTTGCAGTCAAAAGTTCCGATAACAGATGCCCTAGAGATGCACAAAGGGCACTTTAATAATTACAAAGGAAAAGCGGCTGCAATGGTACAGAAGGCATTCTAAGAAGGGGGAAATTAACAGTTTAAGAAATGCAAGAGAAAGCAAATAACAGCCTCTTTTCCCTGTCATAATGGTATTAATGTCTCAATGCACCCTGAAAGGTTGTTAAAGGATAACAATTGGAAGGGAAAGAAATAGTATTTTTAATTTAATAATCAATGTCATCACATCTTTATTCAAATGCTGAATCACAGCCGTTCGTATCGTGGGTCTCTCTTTCAAGCAAAGAAAATTCGATCCAACTGTTCCAGCTCGAGCCCAGGTGACAAATTCGATCCAAACCCGATCAGCTTAATAAGGGAGAAAAGTGGGGCACTTGAAGCTTTTCTTCTCCCATCCCTCCGCTCTTCACGACTCTCGCTTAGGGCATCGGTTCGCTCTCCATCTTGGGCGAGAAAGGGAGGTATTCGAAGGGCGAGCAGCGGCCATCAGCAGCGGCGGCATTCGATAGGCCTCAAGGTAAAATCGCCCCTATCTCTCTCTCCCTCTTTCTCTCTCTTGAGTTTATCCTTTTTCCCTTTTTCCTTTTTCTCGAGTAGATAGCTCTAAACAGATTATCCTCTGTTACACTTTCAAAAGCTGAGCATTTTGTGACGTTCGTTGCTGTATTGCCTCTTTTTATTCATTTCCTTAATTGTTTTGCTGCCGGGTTTGGATTGTTTGCGTTTCTTTCCCGTTTTGCTGACAAAAGTTGGATCTTGCTTTGATAATAGTTGGTTTCTTTTGTAACAGCTGAAAAATTGGCTTTATCTCTTTAGTGTCGGTTACTTTGTTATTTGTTAAGCGTCTGAGTGTTGTATTGGGGATGTCTGTGTTGCGTTCGTCGATGGGCTTCCATGGGATGCCTTTTGTGCTAATCAAGACAAGTTTTTTTTTTTTTTTTTTGTTGCTTTGCAACAATTTCTATTCTCTCTTTGTTTTGTTACAAACTTTTCTATTAAGAGTTGTAGAATCACTTTAGTTAACATGAATCTACTTTCCGTATGAACTGGGTATTTTTGATGTTAACAGAGCTTATCCTCTGTTAAACAGAGGGCCAGGCCATATTTCTTTGGGGTTAGAGAGTTGTAATCCTTATTTACCACCAAATTGAAAAAATAGTGTTGGTAGCATTTAAGCTAGGACAACGATGTTGCGTACTTGCATTCTTTAAGTTTAAATCAAATAATATCTTACTAATGTATTATATTTTAAGAAGAACTCATGCATTAATTGTTAATGATGAATCTTTGGGTCATGCGATATTGATAGTTTATTGAGAATATTGTAAGTTTTAATCATTGATTGAAATATGTGAAGGTATAAGTAATTTTGTAAATCTTTGTACAAATTTTGTCATGTGGGCAATTGCCTAATTGCCTTTACTACAAGATGGGGCCATTGCCAAAGATCACCTAGACTATTTGACAAACTGACCTTCATAGTTCAAATATCTAGAAATTAGCAGCATGATGGAGCTAGTTTGCACCATTTTATTTAATACATACCCGTATATGCATGCATGTACATATAAGTATATTCTTATTAGAAATATAATCTAACTTGGGGATTTTGTAGATTTTGTACGAATTAACTAATCATCAAATGAATAGATAATTAAACTAGTTAGAAGTTCTAGATGTGTCTGGGTAGTGGAGGTTCTTTTGTGAGATTGTCATTTGATTAGATCGAAGCCCTCTAAGCGCATAGGGCTTATGCTGCTTGTTATGCCACAAATCGGAAATATGGCATGGCCATGCTATTGTAGGGTATCGCCCACAATAACACGAAACCCACAATAAAAGATCCATAAAAAAAATTATTCCATAAAGGATATAAGAAGTATGTTCCAAAAATTTCTCCATTTATTAAATAAAGTGCTGATACAGAGCATTTAAGCTCAGAGTTTAAATATTCAAAAACTACAAAAACCTAATTACCATGGCCGAAAGTTTGGATTTCATGAGGGACACTATGCCGGCCAAGGTCAGCCATTGATTTGCTTAATTCACTAAGATGATTAATCAGATCTATTATGAGCCAACTAATTAGATTTATGCAACTATGCTTCCAAGCGTACTATCTCGACCTCCAAACCAAAATAGTGGCTCTCTGCTGCAGCCTTATTTGTCTGAAAAGAATAAAGGGAAAAGTGGCTCAGTAAGTAACCTTGCACTACTTTATTGGATCAAGCATAAGTTTTATATAATTTTAATGCACTATTTAGAAAATAACTTTTACTGCAAATTAAAGCATTTCATATGCAAAATAATATAACAAACCACGATAGAACTTGGTTGGTCATTGGTCAAGAGATAGGATCCGACAGTCAATGACAACAAGGGAAGAGGAGGGCCAACATGAGAGGTTCGAGCTTCTCAGAACTAAGAAAAAGTGAGGGTTCTATGGTCGGAAGGTGGAAAGATCAGGAAAATAGGGGGTCATTGAGCCCGATCTCACAACGACGGGGAATGCCCTCTCTTTGGGCTCGATCTCAAGGTGACAAGGAGAAAACAAGGTCAGTCGCTAGTGACGACGGAGTTCGGCAAGGGCTGGCGACCAAGCTTCACATAAGGCGAGAGATATGAACTAAGAAGTGGAGAGAAAAATGGGGAAAGGATCGTTACCTCAAATAAAGGATTGGGGAGATGGGTTCGTCTCAAAGAAAGGGGATTGACTATGGTTGAACACCAAAATCTAGTGAGGAGAGAAGGGTGCATGATCGACATGGTCGAGGATGGAATATTGATTGTGGTTGGCAGCAAGGGGGGAGAGCATTCGAGCGAGGATCGATGAGAAATAAAGAGGAAGGAGGTGATGGGATTTAGCATTATTGTCTGCTTTTGTTGGCATTATCCTTTGATCCCATCCTTCTTTCCTCTGTTTTCATGTTTTCCATCCTCCTCTTTCTCCCCTCTCTTGATACCACTTCCATTGTTCAATGTTGTGATGATCCCCTACTGATTGATCCTCATTTAGCCCTGATTAGATCAAGCCATTTATGGTTTGGACCACAATACTATCCCCTTAGATCGGATCCTCTACCCTTAATCTTGCTGGTTGCTGCTTAGATCTGATTGAATTTGTGATGCCAGGCACCACCGCCTGGCCAGTTCTTAAATGACTTTGAATATGTCCAGTGGATTTGCTTAACTGAACTTTGTGGTTTTTGAATGAATGAAGATTAGTGACCTTAACATTTCTTATAAAGTTTGGAATTACTGATCAAATTCAATTTATATGAATTATGAAATTATAAATTATGTTTGATATGATTGACTCTATATTTTACTTGAAAATTTCAGATCAAGCATATTAATTATGAATAATTTATGTTTTATGTTAAATAGCATGGTTCCATGAATATTTTATTGTTAATGATTTACTTATGAGTTATGACCTCTAAATTATAAAAAAATGTATTTTGCTATAAAAATGATACATCTGGCCCGATTATGAATTATGAACTTTTTATGATGCCATTTAGCATTTTTCAACCTATTTATACAGGTATCTTTTATCAAATTATAAAATATTTTAAGCAAAATTTGCTGTACCTATCGGTACCGTACTGTACTGTATCGGTACCAAATCGGTATATTGTTTCATACCGTATCGACACTCGGTGTTTCTTGCCGTCTCGTATGGTACCGCATTCTGACACTGTAATAGGATGGTACCGATATGGGATATGGTATGGACTTTCAGATAGTTATAGCAGTCTCTAAAAATAGGGCTAACCAACACCCTGGAGCTAGCATCTAAAAAAGATGATCCTCTACCAACAGGTTAAAGTTGGTAATGGTTACAAAGTATGATATCTTGTTGATTACGAAAACAACTTTGTCACAGGTTATAGTGACAGTAACATAAAATATCTGTGAGTATTATTTTTAAGATGATGTGGCTAAATGGTAACTATTTGATGACTATATTATTTTAATTGCATCTAAAATTATCTTTATGAATCTGCATGATTTATGCATGCATGTTTGAATTTTTGTATAATGATTTGTTATATTATTATGTATATGCAATGCTTTAATTTGTAGTAAAGTTTATTCTTTAAATGGGGCATTAAAATCATTTAAAACTTGTGCTTGATCTAGTAAGAAAGTGCAAGACTATTTACCGAGCTGCGAAGCTTATTTTCCTCTTTGTAATTTTCAGACAAAAAAGGTTGCTAAGAGCAGGGATGGTTTGAAAGTCGAGATAATAAGCTGAGAGGCATAGTAGCAGAAGTCTAATTAGTTGGCTAATAATAGATATGGTTAATGGTGTTGGTGAATATGGATTTATGTAGTTTTTGAATATTTAAACTTTGGGTTTAGAAGCTCTATACAAGTGCTTTTTTATTTAACAAATGGAGTTTTTTTGGACCACTTTTATTATGTGCTTTATGGATTTTTTTTTTTTTGTACAGATCTTCTATTGTGGGCGATACCCTAGGATAGCAAGTCTATGTCATGTTCTGGAATTGGAGCATGATAGCAGTGGTATCAGCATTTAGGTTTTAGGTCCTTAGAGCTTAGATTAGTTAGTTGCGAAGGGGCTAAAATTTAAGGTATAAAGGGATGCCTTAGAATAATTTTCTATATTTTGGGAAAAAATTCTTTTAGTACTAAGAGATCATCTAATTGATTTATAGTGTCCAGTTTTCTTTTGTGGATATAGGCTGAGGTCCTAAGGCTTCACTTAGGACAACTGTAGAAGGTTTTCAAAAGTAAAACATTTTGTAAAGTGCACTAATCCTAGGTTTAGGAGAAATGACATCGAGGTTAAATGGTTTGTATATGAGAATGTATTTTGAGTTATATGGATGAGTTATGATATGTTGTCTATTCTCTTGTCATTTAAGTTATTTTGGAAATTTGAACTTGATATAGGTATAGAATGTGAAAGCAATTTTGATCTTTTTTCTGAGCATCATTTTGAGTTGCGAAATTCGCTTTTATCATGCAATTGCTTGAAGTGCTGGTCAAGAAAGAGATTTATAGTGTCAGAAAAATCAAGCAATAAATTATGGATAAGACTTCGAAATTGCATGGATTGGAAAAGTTGAGATATCTTACTGGGAAAGAATGAAAAGAAAATTAGTTGAAAAGTGTACTTGAGGATATTTTGAATGAGAGAGAGAATCCTTTGACAATAGTGATCAAGATAAATTTTGGCTCAAAGAAAGGGACAGAAATATGGTTTAATGGCGCAAGGCTGGAGTATTATTGAGAAGGATGAAATTGTTAGAAATTATCATGAATAATTTCTTCTTTGCTCGATGTTTCAAGATCTTCTAAATTGAAGTAGAGTAAGCTCCGTGCGTTCTGAAATTCTAGCAAATTTATAAAATTATTGTAAACAATTTGAAGAAGTTAAATTATATATACATATATATTTGGATTACTGAAAATGGAGGTACCGAGTCTATATGTTGTGAGACCATAGAGCCTGACCATACAGCCTGTGTGTTGGTAAAATTTCAAACAATCTTGGGATGAAATTGTTAGATTTGTTTTTGGGATATTTTTTTTTTTTTAAGTCAAAGTTAGGTTTATGAGTTGATCATGGGTCTTTACGACTAGGATTGAAACTGTTTATGAAATCTAGTGTTGAGTAGAGATTGATTTTAAATGGCTTATATGAGTTTATCTTAGCAGGGAGAAGATTTCTAGAAGATTGTCGCAAATGTTAGAAAGCTCTGTTAAAGATAGTCGAGTTGAATATGCTCAAAAGCAAGTTGATTTTGTGATCTTTTGATTCATTGGAGCATAGAGTCAACCTTCTTAAAGACAGAGTTGATTTGGAATTTTCTAATTGAATTGTCAATGGAATCCAAGATAACTTAGCTCAGATGAGAAGTAGAATATAATAAATTGTTTACACAAGAATATCATGTGATTATCTTATATCCATTACTTGCTATGATCTTGTTTTGAATTTTATTATGTTGATTTAAAGCCACCCATGATCTTTCTCTAGGCTATATATCCTGACCAATATCCTCATGATTATGATTTGGTAAGATCTAATTGCAATCAATTTCATGATTTTAGAACCATTCCACTTCCTCTAGAGTTCGATTCTAGAGTTCGATTGATTTCGATCCCTAATTGAATTTAGTAAAATTGTGTAGTCCCGATCCCTTTCTATGATCCTAAATCTTGAGTCTATCATATTAAGCATTTGGACAAGTGGGAGCATGTTGCAAATCTAAAAGTTCATTATCATGTGATTCCTATATTGATTTTGATTCTGGTTACTTTTCCATTGGACTATAGCTGATATTGTTGGTCTTATCTTCTTGTCATGAGTAGTATTTTGGTTAGAAATATTTTAGTGACCTAGAAAATTTTGGTGGGTATGGATCAGAGTTGTGTAGTGGAGGTGGTGGCAGCTATCTAGATCGATCGGCCAAAAACAAAAGAGATGTGGAATAGAGGGTCTGCTGGTCTCAGAACTCGGTCGAGCATTGGTCAAGAGATAGGATTTGGAGGATAGTGACAACCATGGAGGAGGAGGGCTAGCATGCCTCTTAGATCCAAGAAAATGGGGAGGTTCCATGGTCGGAAGGAGGAAAGATCAAAGAAATAGGGGTCACTGAGCAGCACTGGGGAGAATGAATGGTCCGCCGCCAGTGACGATGGAGTCCTGCAAGGGTCGGCAACCCAAGCCTTACATAGGGTCAGAGATATGGATTGAGAATTGGAGAGAAAGGGGGAAAGGCTTGTTACCTCAAACTGGGGATCATGGAGATGGGTTCATATCCAAATAGAGGATCGACTATGGTCGAGCATTGGAATCCAGCGAGGAGAGAAGGGCGCACAATTGAGATGGCCAAGGATGATGGAAAATTGATGGTTGATGGCAACAAAGGGGGAGAGCATTCAGCAAGATTGTTGAGAAATAAGGAGGAAGGAGGCAACAAGTTTTGGCATTATTTCTGCCCTCGTTGGCTTGATGTGCACATGGTGGCTGACTCGGGAATCCCCCGGACGTCATGTTAGTTCTCATGCTTGCAAGGGCCTTGACCTCCCCAGCATTTTAGGCGAAAATCACAGCCCTCAGTTGGGCGCTTGATTCCCCTTGTTGGTGAGTCTCGCTGTTGGGTTGACTCAGCCATCGTGACCGAGTGGGGGCTAAGACTAAGACTGGGTCTGGGGTGGGATGCTACATTGCTCACCTATCTCTTCAAGTACTACCTACACTAGCTGTGAACCAAGCCATGGTATGTGAGTGGGGATATTGGTGCTTCGAGTTGGCAACCTTTAGTCCCTCTAGGAAGTGTTTTAAGATTAAGACAAGGAAAAGGAAAAAAAACTTCTCAATTTTAGGGCTTTATTTCCTATAGAACATACTTTAAAAGAAAATTGAGAGAACAAAAAAACAATGATCATCTCTTGTGAGAGAATCCGATATTTAGAAATGAACAAATAGGTTTGGGTGGATATAATATTTGTTATATACCAATAGCCACCTCTTGAAAAGATACCATTCAATAAAATATCAGGTAAAATCATAAAAGATATTAAAAAGAAACCTTGTAATGCAGTAATACCATACTAATGACCAAACACTATCATCCTGGATCACCACAATCATACTCATTATGATATATTCCATCAAATAAGTTTTTTTAATAAAAAAGTCAAGAATCACATCATAACTTAGTTGGTCTAAAGATATATTAAGCAAAATCTCTATAGATCTATGATAAATAAACAAAGATCAAAGAAAATGCATGGGTGTGATGACAAGTAAAAGATCATTGGATTACTAACTTGGGTTTCGATTAGGCTAGGGAGGAGGGGCCGAGAAATGGTTGAGGGGAGGAGGTGGGGCTTAGGGTTAGTGAGAGTTGGAGTATGAGACCTTTGACTAATGTTAGAGTCGAAGGTGTAGGTTTAGTGGAAGAGGAATAACAATGAGGAAGAGAAAGGGCTTGGTGAGGGAGAGGAGAGGAGTGGGATAGGAAGCAACTCACTGAGATTGAGACTTGGAAGGATTTCCTGTAGAAAGGATCATCGACAAAAACAGTCGGGTTGATCTCTTGGCCGGAGCCAAAGATCCGAGGCCTCGAGGTCTGTGGAGGAGAGGTTCAGGAGAGGAGCTGTCCTTCAAATGTTGTCCTCTTTTTTGAGTGAATAAGGGGAAGAGGGGTGATAAGATCTTGGAGGGGGTATTTATCCTACGTAGGCTTGAGTTGCTTGAGTACCTAAACTCGACCCATACACATCTTGACAATGAGTTGAGCTGTTGTAGCTTGTGCTCGAACTCAGCATACGTGCACCTTAAGTGGCTGCACATGATCCAGCTGCAGCTCTTCGAACATGCATCGTGGGCTGCCGGTGTAATTGGACTTACGAGCATGTGAGGATTCCTACGGGCGTGTGTTTAGTCTCCTATGGGCTATATATTGGGGAGATTTTGGGTACTTATATAAGGCCAAAAAATTCAAATAATACCTTTTGGCTAGTCTTTTGGGTGAGGTTCTTAGTTGTGACAAATGGTATCTGAGCAGACCTACCTCATGGCTTATGTGGACTAGGGGTCACTGCAGCATGAGCTGAGCATGGTGCTTGTGATTAGATTTGAATGGATTTGAACTCTTTATCTGACGAGGATGTTAGAAAATAAATGGGAGAGTATATGAGGATCCGTGTGGATGTGTTTAGTCCCACATCGGGTATGTACTGGAGAGATCTTGGATACTTATATAGGGCCAAAGAACCTAAATTACACCTTTCGACTGGCCTTTTTGGGTGAGGTCCTGGTTTGTGACAGGGCAGGTTGATGTACATAGTTCCAAACAGCCCCTTAGGGTAGATTGACTCCCGTTTGACAGGAAACATAGTGAACAGAAGTTCTTGAATGGCACCCTTGTAGTACAAACTTCCACTAGACACATGATATGGAGCTTGACATTGGTTGTTCGCCAGAGAGCACATTAAAGGTCATGCATTGGTATCTCATTCATGAGTGATCCAAGGTTCAAACCGAGTACCCGTTGGATTGAAACTTATACTAGCATACTTGTGTAAGCGCATTCATAAAAAATACCTTGTTTTTGCAATTATCTTGCAGAAATCTTGCCTTAAGCTCTTGAGCAAAAGTGGTTCCTAACATTTTACTAACATTCCTTGTTAAAGGGCCAACAAGATTTTACTTCAATCATGCAAAGCTGATTGAGAGAAAGTTGTTGATTTTAGTTAGTTCTTGTGAGATGCAATAATATTGCATTATCTGCATGATACCATAGCATAATTTTGATTATTTGCAATAAAAATCTACATATTCATCTTAGTCGTTCACTAATAGAAATATAAGTTCATGAAATTTGCCTGCCTTTATTTCAATGCTTGTATCCACAAAAAAAATATGCACTACGTCACCCACCATAAGAAACAATAAATATCCCCTATAATGACAGACTGGAATGTGAACTTGCATAAACTCCAAATTTGAAAAGCTGTGTTTGAGTTGATAATCATGCACATCTCTACTATTAGTGATTAAGTAGAACCTTGAACCTTAAATGCAATTTGAGATACTTTATATCAAGGGATTCTTAAAGAAATGATATTGCAGGTCACTGCAATAATTATTAAATATAGTACTCATGAGGCATCATGAGATGTTCATGATTTTCTTAGCAAACTATCATGTGCTTTGTACGGAATGTGGCATGCTGAGGCATGAATTCATGCATGCGCCTTACTTTTCATAGTAATTAATGAGAAGAATCCTCTCTTTTTTTTTGACTGATGGACTAGTGAAGAAACAAGTGAGAAGGAACAATGATTCCTGTAAACTGAGACTTAAAATGCAAGATAACTTACATATATTCCATTCAATTAGTTCATCCAGGAAACATGGTAGTCTTGTACATGTGGATAATAATAGAATGCTGAACCATGCAAATGCATGAAACGATAATGCAGGCTATATATCATGCCAGCAAGATCACCTATAAGGTTTGTTTGCCTTCCAGATCATGTAAATGTAGTTATAAGCCAACTATATTATGACACTAATTGGTGTAGCATAATTAATTAAGGAAACTTAATTGCTCAAAATGCTCCCGTGGAGGCTTGAAACTTTTATTCTCCAAAAAGACATAATCATAACATGTATTCATGCCTTCCATAGCCAACTGTGTTCCTGTGTCAGGGAGTTCAATATTCATAGGATGACCTTAACCTATATAGTTCTATTCATGCTCTTATGGAGTGAAATTAAATTTTATGGGACTTGTGAAGCTTAGGTTAAGCTGAGAGGATTTGGCTGATGTGTTAATAACAACTTAAAAGCACAGAAAAAGAAAAAGATTGATGATGACAAGAATATCCATATCTTCAGGCATCCTAATTATTCCAGTAAAATGCCAACCATCAAATTGATAACTAGTTTGGCAAATAAATGGTGTGCACTCAAAACTATTGTGTTTTTGTCAATATTAATGTGTGTTATGGTATATTAGACCCATATTAGAGTTCACGCCTTAGAGGCTATGTCAAATAGATGATTTGGCATCTAGTGTTTATAAATTTAATTGAACTTTTTTAAATGGTATTTATTGATGCTTACCTACAGCTTTGTAAAAGATGATCAAGTATTCTAGAGTTTTTACTTTGAGAAATGTTTCAAACTTGTTATATTACTCTTTGAATGGTGGGATGCAACAAAATAGTGTCTATTCATGATTTTCCATGACCAGAACACTAATTACTGATTCACAAGTTTTTCCCTTTATATCCTTCACCTTATATTATGTTTCTTTGAACAAGATTCTTCAAGTGGTCTCTTTGGACTCATTGGATGTTCCATCTGCTGGAACCATCTGTTTGTTTTCCCAATATCGGGATTCTCTTCTCTTTATCAAGGAATATGGAATTGTCTATCATGATAGGTGATCGATCTTTCTTTTTCTCTCCAATACGATATTCTGTCTATAACAAAAGGCCAAACTTAGAGACATTTTTACTTGATTTTAGAAGAGTTTTGGAGTGACTAGAGGCTGTTGGTTCATACTACTGTCATTCCATGCTCATGCAAGCAGATGTTTTATGGGAGGTACTAGTCGGGCAAGAAAAATCTTGTGCACTCAGATGTGCCCAATTTTTGTATGGACAGCATCATAGATGTGCCTTCATTACCTAGGCCACACCTAACCCTTCTTACATAATTTAATTACATATTTGTTAGATGATTTAGTTTATTTATGTAAAGCCTACGGAACCACTGGTTTAGATTAATTTTCTGAGAATACATTATATGAAAACATGGCAGAGAAACAAATTCACATAAAATTTCCACAAACTATTCCTAGTATTCATGACCAGTTGTATGCAAGATTAGAATATGATCTAGTAACAAAAATTTTTGGAATTATTTTGACATTTTGCCATGAAGATCAAGAACTGTGGGAAATTTTTAAGCATTAATGGTAGAATTTAGAATGAAGAGCAAGATCTGAAGCTAGAGATGTCAATAGAGGCTGATAATCCACTAATCCATTGTGGAACTGACCTGAATTATAGTATTTGGGTATCAAAAATAAACCAAATAAGGCTATTTTGTTGGGTTTGGTTCCAAAGTTAGACCCGAAGTCTTATCAGGTTGGGTTTGGGTTTAGGTAGATCCATACCTGAAAACAGTGCTGTCATGCTTAGGTGCAAGGCACAAGCGAAGCCTGCCCCAAACACCTCGACTACCCCAAGGCGAAGCCCCTATGGTAAGCCGCTAAAAGGACGCGCTTCCTTTTTCTGACTCGAAGAAAGCCTAGGCACAAAAAGCACACCTTTGCTCTTTCCAATCATAGCCATTTGATTTTGATCAGATTTTCAGGCTTCTTGGCCAAGAAAAAGACTACTCCATCCAACGGAGGGCAGTAAGGATGGTCATGAGACCTAGAGATTCCGGCCAGTCCTTATCCATCCAGTCAGTCAACCTACTGCTCCTCTTTTTCTTCTGCCGCCGCTGCCCTCCTCCTCCTCCTCCTCCTTTTTCTGCTGCTTGCCTTTGATCTTCTTCTTCTTCCATCCCCTGCTGCCAGTCCATCAGAAATAGGCCTGTTGCGTTCCTCTTGATCCTCTTCTTCTTCTTCTTCTTCTGCTGCTGCTGCTCCTGCTGCTCTACCTGCAGCTTATACTATGTTTCTGTCCTCTTGTATTAGAAATTCTTTTAAGTTGTTCGATCACATACTCATTAACCTGTCTAAAACAATAGGGTTAAATATGCTTTTAATCATGTACGCATAATTAGTTATATGTATATTGATGTTTTTGCGCCTCAGTTCGTCAAGGCGTATGGCTTGCATCTAGGCTCTAAGAGACCTCGAGCCTTTGATGACTTTGCTTGAAAACCCAAAAACCAACCTGATTATATATACACATCATACACATATACGTACATATGTACATATGTGTGTGTGTATAATATCAATTTTTCTTTGAATCATAAAAGAAAAAATCAAGTAGAAGTATTTAAATCGTGACCCATTGTGTTCTACCAAATTTCAATCTGTCATGTGTGGTAATGGTTTGTAGTTGTTACTGATTAGACTTTTTTCAATGTATTAGCTTTGATTTAAGATTGTACTGAGATTGATTATTGTAGGATTTTTTTCCTTCATGTTTTTTGATTGCATGGTGTTTAGATGACAAAAATAATAACTGAATAAATGCCCTCTTTTAGGTACATGGATGTTTTTTGATTCCATGGATGTTTCTGTCATTATTTTTTTCATGTTTCTCAGTTTGTGATATAATATTTTGATTACATTAAATAATCTGAAAGAACATCCAAAACTGTAAGGCTTGTTGAATAACTTATTTATACCCTAAAATCTGACCTGGTACCTGATCTTTTTTGGGTCCAATATTGGGTTTGGGTGTAGAGTTTTAATTAGGTTTGGATTTGGTTTGGATCTAGCAATTCTGGGTATGGGTATGGCCAAACTTGACTTGAACCTGACCCATTGATACCCAATAGAAACATTGATTGCATCAATGTATAAGAAACTTATGACAAAAGTAATGACAGTTTATTTTATAGCTGAAGGGAGCGAAGCACTTGACATTGTTAAAGACATCTATGGTGGTGCTATAACAAGTTTACCATTTATATTTTTATGTAACTTTGGAAAGGCTATTTAGCAGTCTCAAAAGTGGGGTTATTTTTAGCCTGTAGGGAGCAAAGAAGCATGGCATTATTAAAGACATCTATGGAGGTGCTATAACATGTGTACTTTTATGTTTTTATGTAACTTTGAGAGGCTATTCAGTGGTGTACAATGCTAGTATTTATGCTTACAATTTTCATTTACTCATCGTGTCCCTCATGGTACGTTATTGAGAAGTAACATCTGCTATGCTGGCAATAGGATTAAATCGATTTTGGTGCCGATGGTGGCTCTTTGTGCAAAGCACATGCCTCTGAGGACCCCAAATTGATGAGTTTGGTGCTTATGAATATGTTCTTGTTATATATTTTTTCTTTGTTCACCAGGATTTAACATCAATTATTAGTTCAAATTGGCGACGCAAACCTATGTCTGGACATTTTTGCTCTTGCAAGCACAAGTTTTCATTTTTTTAATAGTAATTCTAACATTCAGATGCAGTCTAGCGATAATGCTTATTTTTCTTGGTGATGGTTCCTCCTAGAGTATCAGTAGAAGAAAACTTGGATGATGTTCTAACACAAAATATGTTGTTGTGCACTACTTGGTTTTGATCTGGCTTTAGATCTGTTTGTTTTGTGCTCCTGGCTTTAGATTGAGCGACATCTGCTCTGACAGAAATTGTGCTTCGCAGAAACTTGACAACTAGCTTTGAAGGATCATGGCTAAGCACCATCCTGATCTTATCATGTGCCGGAAGCAGCCAGGGATTGCCATTGGTCGCTTGTGCGAGAAGTGTGATGGGAAGTGTGTCATTTGTGACTCATATGTGCGGCCTTGCACGCTTGTCCGTGTCTGCGATGAGTGCAATTACGGTTCATTTCAAGGTAGGTGTGTCATATGTGGAGGTGTTGGGATCTCCGATGCATACTACTGTAAAGAGTGCACGCAGCAGGAGAAAGATAGGGATGGCTGTCCAAAGATTGTAAATTTGGGGAGTGCCAAAACAGATCTTTTCTATGAACGTAAAAAATATGGTTTCAAGAAAAGATGATGGGATGCAGGCATTATCATAACAGTATGTTTTTGCTGATTGACTAGTAGTTTGTATGGGATAGAGTATTGCTTATGCCAGATAGATCTCACCATGCGTGTATTCAGTTGCGGTGATTAATGTAGCCTCTGAAGTTTTACCTTGAAAAAGAAAAATGTAGCCTTTTCCGGCAAACTTGAACGTAGGAGTGGATAAAACAGTATTTAGTGGATGCATTCGAAATTGATACTGATTATTCTTCCACCTTGAGTGAAATATTATGTGTTATTTAAGATGCTGCCACATTAGTTGCGACGGTATATTTCTTTTAATTCCTCTTTTTAATTCCCTTAAGTTAACCATCTTCCTATTAGCTATTTAAGAGCCTCCCTTCAAATATTGCAGCAGCATGAAACAAAAAGTAGAAGTCAGAACGTTATGACCAGATAGCTGCAAAATATCCCTTGCTGAGCTTTGGATTTGTTTTCATTGACTGCTTCCCCAGGCTTCCATTCTGCCGGGCAAACCTCTTCAGGTAGAGCATGAGAGCATAATGAAAAATTGCTAGACCTGCAATGCATTAAAAGCAAAAAAGGAAAAGGTCGAGCATAAGAGCAAGGAAAGGCTTGTATCGCTTCTCTACAATTGAGCTGCATTAGGTGTTCGTCAATCATAGGATCCAGTTTGCCACATTAATGGACGACCTCTTAAATTGGTCGCCTTGAACTAAATGATACTCATCATCCATGTATCATGACAAGAGGGCCTACGATGTTTGTAGTGGAATAAACATGTACAGCATCTAAAACAAATATACTAACTAGATTATCAATCATTGATCATGTTGCCATGCATGTACATAGCTCATCCATGTCCCTTTGGTATTTTACCTGTAGTCTCCTCATGGTCTGATCAACTCTGCAGCCAATGGCAAGATTACGAGTAGTAGAGTGCCGAATGACTTCTTCCTTATCTATGATGAGTAGGTCGTCTTCGTAGTGCAATCTCCAGTCAAATAGAAAATCGTTGCGATGTAACAGGACTCGTTCCATCATTTTAAGTAATAAACAGAATAATGCAAGCAAGTTTCTTATGTGCTAACAACCTGACAAGAAACAAAATTCTTCTTCCAACAATCAAAATATGTCACACTACTATATTCATTGCTCCAGGAATTCCAAGTATAGAATTGTTGGCAGCAACGGTTATGTACTTGTTCACGACTTTCTTGCTCATTCTTTTTTCCTCCTTAATGCTGCTGCCTAATGCTTAAAGCAACGAAGATGCTCAGCTAAACCTTTAGATCATCTATATACTTGAACAGAGCAATAGCACTCTCCGTATTGAAACTATTACACGCCATAAGATTCAGAAAATTATAGCCTGAAAAGGAAACGATCTCTTAAACAAGTTGATGTACAAGCAGCAAGGGAATACACCACCAGTTAGTAGGGCTGCAAATGAACCAAGCTCTTCATGAACAGCTCAGGCTTGGCTTGATAATAGACTTGATTGGTCTTGTCTGTTTAGGAAATGAGCGAGGCTCAAACATCGTTAAAGACTGACTCTTAAATGAGCTGAGCCTGAAAAGTTGGGAAGAGAAACCAGGTCCATTGTAGTCCAACAATGGAAGAACTAACATATGTCAATCTGGCTAACTTACTAGTGAATCTGAAAACATGTGGTTTCCAGGAACAAAAGCACACCACTGTAATAGTTCACAAGTACAAGCACATCCAAATATCAACCTAAACCAATGATGTGGTAGCCAAGCGTAAAGAAGCAGCAATAATTTCACGTTCAAGTCTAGTCATGTTCAAAATGTTAATATAGATGAGGTAAGTAAAGTAGAAGGATTACTTTATTGGTAAAAAAATAAAAAATTAATGGAGGACAATGCAAATATAGTAGATGGTAACTCCAAAGTGATTGTGTAGTCATCTCATCTAAATTAGCTGGATTTTTAACTCAGAATTCACTTCCAGGAAACAACTCAGCGAAACCAGATTATCTGAATAATTACATAGACTTTATTCAAAAAAGCACTCCGAGATAGAAGGCAACTTTCAATACGAAGTTCATATCTTTTCCTTCGGTTTAAGCAAATATAAATTCCCTTGCTCTGGACTGCTTGCCACAAGTAGGCATTGTAAGTGTTGCAGCATTTCTGATTGTGATTGGAATCTCAGTTTTTCTGATCACCAAAATATAGCTTTATTTTCACTTTTAGACCTTTCATTTTTCTTTTGTGTGCATATGTATTAATTTGTTTTTATGGCTCAGATTATGTAATCTAATCTATATTTTAAGGGTCTAGGTGATTTATGACATGGAAAATTAAGTTATAAGGGTCATGTAGCATCATTATAAGTTGTGGGATGCATTAGTTGTCTGGCCACTTAATCAAGAGAGAGGAAAGGAGAGAGCAATAGATGGACAGAATTCCCATCTTCTTCGGGCATCCACATGTCTTGACAACGCTTCCATCTCTCTCCTTAAATGTTCTTTAGACTGCCCCTTTGGAAAGGAAAATTTGATGTTCTCAAATACTTGTTTGTGGTTTTTTATGCTATATATGAATATAATTTTATCAAGAATGAGAAGACAAGATTCTTTTCTTTTCTTTTGATTAGGGTCATTTGTGCTATATATGAATATAATTTTATCAAAAATGAATAGAATTTTATTTCTGAGAGTCCATGCCCATAATGATAACCTATTTTTATGCTTAAGGAACAGTCTGCTAAGAGTTTCTTTAGGATAGAAGAGAATCCATTCCTTTATTATTTAAATTAAATAACACTGAACTACAACAGTGCTTTTAAAAGGCTTTTTTTTGAAAAAAATCAAAATAACTCATGTGAACTACTTCAGGCTCTTAAAGATATTTATGTAATCATGTCGGTTTCATGATTTTGTAGCCTAGCTCTTACCATCCCCAAAGAGCAGCAGCAGCAGCAGCAGAACTTGTTCAGATCCTGAGCAGTGTGGTAGAAGACTACTTGGTTAAGAATGACTACTTGTGGGGGCTGTAAACAAATTTATATACTAGCATTACCTATCATGGTTAGTTTTGCTCTATCTTCTGAACCTCCAATCTGTGAATCTTTACCCTAGTCACTATTAAATTGCTTGCAGGACCAGGATTTTATTCCAGGAAAAATCTCCCACTAGGATCGAAATTCTTAAGGGATGACAAACAGTACCGAAGATTCGAACCCCGACCTCCAGCTTTAAGGGTGAGAGGTTGTACGACTGAGCTACATGTACAGGGACAACTTAGACCTTTTCTATCAATCAATTAGATCATATGGTCTACTATTCTGTACCGTATCAAGTTTCTTGGTAATTGTTGAGTCTACAACAAAAATCTAGCTGAAGACACTGAAGATCCCAATGGCATATGACATCTATTTATAAGTCAGGAACCTGCCTGTTAAGGGTCAGGAAAAGGATCTTCATTGTCAAACAGACACAAGGGTATTTTAGTCTACCCAAATTTGTCAGATTTAAACAATAAAAACAACAGCTATCTGAACCACAGACTTACCATCATGAGCTTTTGAACTCCACATCAACCTCCAGGCCCATATAGAGATCGAGGCATGTAAAGGTGCCATATCGAATAGGAAGATGCCTTCTTATCTGCCTTGTAGTGCTTCATAGAATGTTTTTTGCTATGCAAGATTAAGCTACTCTACTAACAAGCATCAATGCTAAATGTACTCTAAATGGATCCATTTACATATGAACTGGATAAAATGAAGTATGATCTTTTGGAAAGAAATTCTGAATGGTTATTAAATAATATACATGTTCCAATGAAATTCCACATATCTTTGACAATTTATTGTTAAGGTCGAAATCTTCTTCATTTGATATAGTCAAGGTTATGTTCTTCATCAACACTAGTCTTCTCTAAACAATCTAGTGTAACTTACATCAAGGTTCTCTTCCTTTATCTTTCTGCCTCACGGAAAGCTAAATCTTTGACCTTACTAGGGAATCTAAACAACCAAAGGCTCATGCCTTCACCATCTTACCCCATCACCAAATCTTCTATTAAGACAACTCTAATTGTTACACCTGAGTAGGAGCCGACCAATCACTACAAGAAAAAGAAGCTCTGGCGACGCTTTTTAACGTCTTTACCGACGCTTGTAAGCGTCGGCACATAAAGTATTTTAGCGACGCTTTTAAGCGTCGCTAAAAAGTATAACCAACTAGTTCAATCACAAATTTCAACCGTGGGGTCACTGGGTAACCGGCATAATCTTCTTTGGATGAGAGTGACCATCACCCCTAACGGCCCTCCGTCACCTACTCCGTCACCCCTAACGGCCCTCAGTCCTCACCTACCCCCTTTAAAACCCTCCCAAGTCCCCACACCACCTCTCATCCACTCCATCCCAATCCTCGCCACCCACCCGGCTCCCGTCTCTCTCTCTCTCTCTCTCTCCCTTTTTTTTTGCTGAAACTCTCTCTCTGCCTTTGGTCTCGAGTGGAGAGTAATGGAGAAGGCCCTGCTGGGGCTTTTCGCCGCAGTGACACTCGCCATCGCCCAGGGCGTCGAGTTCGACATCTTCACCGACATCTTCGACATGGTCTTCACCGTCTACGGCGAGCACTGGCGCAAGATGCGCCGCATCATGACCGTCCCTTTCTTCACCAACGGCTGGTGGAGGCCCGCCAGGTGGGAGGAGGAGGCACGCCGGGTGGTGGTGGACGTCAAGGCCAACCCCAACGCCGCCACCGAGCTGGGTGGACATCTTGGCGAAGGCGGTGGTGGGGATGATGGCGAAGACGCGGCGCATCAGGCCGTGGGCTCAGCACTTGGACGCCAAGCCCAGTGCCTTCTCCAGGACTAGCTCGGTGTCCATCATCGCATCTCCACCTCTGCCCTCCTAATTCCCCACCACCACTTGTTGATCCGCCGATGTGGGGCTAAATCGAGGACCTAATTAGTTCTACCCTTCTCTTGATCTCCGGATCCTTTTGGGGAGGTCAGGATGGGATCTCTTGATCTCTGGATCATTCAACTGATTTTATTTAATTGAGATCGAGAAAGAGCAATGAAGAGAGGAGGGGAGGGGGGTGCGGCCTCTGTTCAAAAATGGCCTCCGACGACGCTTTGAAAAGCGTCGGCCTTTTTTTTTATATTTCGCTGCTTAGCGTCGTCTTAGCCCACGAAGCGTTGTTTATTGCCGACGCTTTTTTAAACCGTCGGTGCTAGACAAAAAATTGACGACGCTTGTGACAAGCGTCGCCAAAAAAGTGTTGGTAAAATCCATTTTTCTAGTAGTGAATGAAAGGCTGCCTCATGTCCACCAAATGATTTCTAACCGGCTCGAATTGAAACTAGTCTTTCAAAGCTCACCACGTGGTCCACCTCTTCATGGATGCTCAATAGCATAACGATCTCAACTAATCTAGTAGAAAATCGTTACACGCCAACCATCTTAACTGATCTAATAGAAGATCGGTACCCATCCAACCTAACAAGAGGTCGGTACATTCAAACCAACTTAACAGAAGAATCAGTACTCCACAATTGACCTAACGGAAAGTCGGTACGCTCATAACTAATCTTTAACAAATTCTACTGGGCTCCCTTTATAAATATGACCACTTTGAGAGAACCCAGGGGAAGCTAAGAAGAGGAGGGGGCACTTGATCTATTGCATTGATCTCCCTACTCTCTCTCTCTCTCTCTCTCTCTCTCTCTCTCTCTCTCTCTAATTTTTCTATTTTTGTTGAGATCTTTGCTTGACTTAAGTATCGGAGGGTCTCTCATCGGATATTTATCAGCAAGAGGACTTTCTTCCTGTTTCAATTTGGACCCAGTGCCGTCTAGCCTACCTTCGTAGACTTGCAGAGGGTGCTCGCCAACGCACTCCAGCTGGAGCGATAGGATCTCAAGTATCTCCAGCCATTTCCTCATCTCTTTGCTTGAATCATCTCAGATCTCAGCGGCAACACTAATGTTACCTCTATTTTCTACAGAATTCTAGCCCCATTAGTCTAAGCATACATTTGCATACTCTACAATGTGTACTAGCTCATTCTAGGTCCCATGTTATTTGCAGGTCTTGTAGTTTGCAATAGTCGTTTTATATGGAGGGATCCTCTTTATTGCCAAGGTGGTCTTCAATTCAACGTCCTTCTGAATATAACCAAGAGGGTAGGAATGTGGATGAGGCTTAGTCTGCAACCCCAACTTTTACACCAAATTTTCAGAGATGAGGTTTTTCTATCTTTCAGGATCTATAATAGTCTCGATGATACTCTATTTCACTTGGATCTTCAAGCGAAAGACTTTTTCTCACATATCTAGATCTGTCTTAGTTGTTGTCTCTAGTTTCCTCACCATCAAGCTCAATTTAAAGTCAGTTTGCTTAAGTTCGGGTAGCTCCTCAACAATTATAACATTGAGAACCACCTTTTCCTTCTTCGTGGAATTCTCATCCTTCTGCATCTTTCTCTTTGGTTGTAACTTGGGGTGAAGCTTCTAATACTTCACCTTGGTGTGTCCATTGAGGTTACAGTGATCATAGTAATTTTTCTGTTCGTGTTGGCTTGCTTCTTGCCTTGCTCCCCCTCCTAATCTAGATTTCCACCCTTTTCTCTGAATTTGTCGCTCTTTTTGCCTTCCCTAAGCCGATGCTTCACCTCAATCCCCATGGCATTCATGTTGGCTTCGCTAATGTCTTTAACTTTGAAGAGTTTCAGCTCCTTTTGAATGCTCTTGTGGAGACCTCCGACGTACTTCATGAAAACTGCATGATTGTCGATGGAGATTTCGAGTGAGATTGCTTGCTTTTAAAATTCAGTCGTATAGTCTTAAACAGACTGATCATATTTCTATCGTAAGTACTACTACTTAATCCACCAATCCTCCTCATGGTCGATTGGATAGGATTACTTCTTGATTAGACTCTTGAATTCATTCATTGTTAGATTAGAAATATTATTGTTTCTCATGTACGAATTTCACTAGGTAAGAGCATAGCTAGAAAGCCTGAGACGGGCAAAAGCTACCTTCTGGATATTAGAGTATTCATAGATAGTAAAATAGGTCTCTAACTGGTCTAGCCAGTTATCTTGGTTCTTCACATCGATTGCCCTATCATAGATAGGGATCTGAATTCAAGATTCGACTTTAAAGGATGGAAAAGAGTGATTTTTTCATACCTATAGGTTGCTTATCCTCCTCGCTAGATGGTGGATCTTCATCTCGCTAATCTGGAGACAATCTTGATGAGTTGGACATTCTTCTCCTTTAATTGTGTGAGATGTTCCTTCGTCTCATCATCCATCGAGAAAGAACTAGCAACTATACTTGCCTTTGTCTTTCAATGTACTTGAAGCATGGATAGCCCTTCTTCTGATTACTTGTATTGCTCGTGCATCTAGAACATAAACCAAGACCAACAGATGTAGAAGACCAACACTCTACAGAAAAGATTTTCTTCAACTGCTCAACTCGAATCTTTCAAAAAAATAGAAGAACATAGAAGAATTGTGAAAGTAAGGGTTAAGTCTCCTTTTCTTTTTGATGATCCACATCTTCTAAAATGAGATAATACTTACGAGGTCCTCTCTTTCACAATTTGTGTTGGATTCCTTTTCTAGTTCGAATAGGGCTACGTATCCTAAAATAAATATGACTAATATCTAGAAAAAGCTAAATTTATAAATAGTTTAGAAAAAGCTAAAACTCTTGAGGAGGTAGATCTCGACTTCTACATCAACTCTTTTTTCTATCGCCCCACCTGATTCTTCTCATATAGAGAGCTATATTCGATCAAAATCTTATGCGAAAAAGGCCAGATGTTTTTGATTTGACTAGCCTATTTTAGAGCCTAAATAATAGAATTTTAGCTTGATTTAATCTTCTAAGAGGTTGGCCCAAAGTTGAAGATCTCGAAGAATTACCCATTTTTTTTAAAAAAATAATCATCTCAATCGAACATCGTGTGACCAATTTATAGCCTTCAGAAATTTGGTTTTTGACTCGACTTCCTGATGTAGCGGATCTTGCTCCTGGATTCTGTCTAACCCTATTCGTAGTAGACAAAGTGTTCCATATCAAGTTTGGTGATCTTTTGGATACTTGTAGTAATCAAAGTAATCTACATTAAGTCTGGTGACTATTTTAGATATCTATAGTGGCCAAAGTTGTCCACATTAAGTCTGGTGATTATTCTAGATATTTCTAATAGCCAAAGTAGTCCACATTGAGTCTGCTAATTCTCCAAATGGACTATGTAGAGTCTGGTGGTCCTCCTGGATTTAGAAGTGGTTGAGCCCATCTTTGACTTTGCTAGTTCCAATCATATACTTCATGGTTAGGACATGAAAAAGCAGAAAGTAGGAAAAAAGCACAATTGAGAGATTTTGTAAGTTGGATAACTGAAAGAAAATTGTAATTAAAAGATGGGATATAGCTAGAGTATATCACTCAACTTGAGTTTATTTGTGAAGTTACATATGCCGACATGCTTGATATTAGTTGTAGAGCCATTCAACATGCTAAAAGGTTCAAGTTGTGAAATATTTAGTGGCTACTCAAGTAAAGATAGAGAGGATGTAGAATGATTAGATACCTCCAAATTGATGATCCAAGGATGAGTGTGTGTTATATGAGTGCTAGTATAATGACAAAGTTCAGCAAAAAGAATGGAATTAACATTCAAAGTAGACATCAATTGATGGTATTAGCCAGCTATTAGATTTTAAATGACCTACTAGTTGCACTTGCATTGGAGGAGATGCTGTGAGATGATTGAATACATTTCAAACTAGAAGCATTTCAGTAGCATGCTTGTTGTTCGATGCTCTACCAAATCTATGAGATTTCTTTTGTTAAATGCAACCATTTTTTTGGTTTTCGGATGGCCTCATGGATAAGCCACATGTGGTCCAACATTTGGCTTTGTTACGGCTGAGACCACTACAGTCTTTGCAAATGAGTTTGGAGTGTCAAGTGGATGGTCCAGATTGCCTTGGCTTTGCTACCCATATTAGTAGTTTGGTTTGCGGCATCAATTTTTAAATCTCGGGCAATTTAGATTCCCCTTCTATTGCATCTCTTGAAGAAATAGAGAATATACTTTCCTAGTATTTGGTAGAGGCTCCGTTGCTAAGATTTGGGATGAACATGGCTGAAAGCTTCATTTAGTCCCATTAAGAATTGATACACCTGCACATTATGTTCATTTTGTAGTTTATTTAAAGAACCACACGTGCATGGTGGTACCTTGGAGAGGGAGGCTAGCTTATCCCATTTTTTTTCATATAAGTGAAGTAGGCAACCTTAAACGACAGTCCTTATTGTGTGGTGGAAGCTTCCCTTTTAGTTGATAAATTTTTGGACCATTTCTTTGAGAAAAATGATCTTTAAGATCTGCCCAAGAGTCTTGAGTAATCTTGATATAAGCAAAATTATTAGCAAGATCTCTATTGAGTACATGGAGGAACTAGGACAAAACCATATAGTTACATTGCTCCAATGCCTCAACAGTAGAGTTAGGTGTAATTAGCTAGTGTAGAGACCTATCTACAATATATATATATATATATATATGTATATATATATATATATATATATATATATATATATATGTATATATATATATATGTATATATGTATATATGTATATATATATATATGTATATATGTATATATGTATATATATATATATGTATATATGTATATATGTATATATATATATATATATATATATATATATATATATATATATATATATATATATATATATATATATATATATATGTATATATATATATTGCTCCAAGAGCAATAATAACAATGCCTCTAATTACTATAGTTGTCTCCAACAAGAACTTAATGTCAATATAATCCCTAGATTATCAAAAGTGATGCAAATAATAAGGAAATTGAAGTCAACTCCCATACTATTGTCATTGTTGTTGCTATCAGATTTGTTGATGGCAATTTATTTCGAAATATTCATTGTGATAGGATGCAAGAATGAATGAGATGGATTGTAACGAAAGAGTAGATAGAGTGTTAGCTGTCTTGCTCTGATACCATGAGAAAATTGGTTAAGAAGAATGACTTGATCTTCTTTATTTTATTTCTTGAATATATAATCTCATATAATACAAATTCAATAATTTTAGGATAGCTAGAAATACAAATCTCATCATGTTATGAACAACTATAAAATATGTGGAATAATGGAAGTCAAGAATAAAGGGAATGTAGAGAGCATAAATATGGAAATGGATCCTAATGCATGTTCATGATTATAGAATGCACAAATGTGAAAATATTCTAATGATAATGGAGAGATAAGAGTGCACGTGCTTGACTATGTTACCTAATAAAGATATGGAAAAATAATCCTATAATTAAAAAAAATTATAAGTATGGCAATGAATCTCAATGATTATGGAGAGTTGGAAGGAATTTGCTTGACTTAATTGTCTATTACTTATCTCTCCTATTGCTCTCTGATCTCAATACTCTTATATTGACTATATTCCATTATCTATGATATAGACCGATGCTCTAGATTGATATGCACGATGGAGTAAGGATGTGTATTGGGTGTTTGCATTGCAAGCAAGGGTGATTCTTGAGAATTAGGATGCACAGGATAATGCTTAAAAAATGGCACTCTCTCAACTTTTTAAGAAAAAAAGTACTTCGTAGTAATAATTGTTTGATAACATTATCTCCAAACTTTTTATATAAGAAACAAAAGTTTTTAAAAGAAGCAAATGAATCTAGATTGTAGCTTCTTCTTCTCTCTATATAAAGCAAAACAACACCAAGCAAAGACTTTGATTTTTTAGAGTGGGTCAATGATGAGGGTTTCGGAATCAGTTCCATTGTAGGACAGATCACAGATCTAAAAGAGGTAAATAAATCTTGATTGTGGCTTTGTCTTCTCTCTGTATAAAGCAAAGCAGAACCAAGTAAAAAATTCGATTCTTTGGAGTGGGTCAATGACGAGGATTTCAGAATCAATTCTATTGCAGGGCAGATCACACACCGAAGAATTGGAAGAGATTGTTTGAAGAAGGTTCCTAGGATGCAGGATATACACATTTCACTCTCCAGAGTTTTTTTTATTATTTTTATTATTTTTATTATTTTTTTTTATTTTCTGCACTCATGAGTTCCAAGGTGTTTGTTTGAGTTGTTTATACAAATCCGTGCAAAATCTTTTCGTGTATAAGACAGACATAGTAGAGTGGGTGTTTGGCGTTATGCAACTTAAACCTAGTCCGTAAATTGCTATTTTTTAATTTCCAATACTCTACTACCGCCTTCCCTCCATATCCGTCCGAACTATAATTTCCCTCCCTTCCCTCGTTGTCTCAACCCTCGTCCTTCCCTCCTCCCATCTTCCCTCTTTTCCCGAAATCCCTCGGACCCCGATCGGAACACTAATCCCCCGTCCTCCCGCCACCGATCCCCCGCCGGACGGATCGAACACCTCGATATCTCCTCCCGATCCCCGCCGCCCGGGATCCGGCTGTTGGAGCCGACCAGAACGAGGCTTTGGGCTCCGGATCTGGTCTCCTTCTCCAATCTTGCTCGAGATCGACGTATTGTTTATTCAATTTCGTCGGATTATATGTCCGGCGGCCGAGCGGAGGCGAAATGCTCGGGTCAGCCATCGGGGCAGATCTTCCAGCCGATCAAGAGGCCAAGCTTTGTGTCGCCCGATGAGTACCACCGGTTCTCCTCCACTGGAGGCCGGCCGGCCACCGGTGAGGTGGCCGAGGCCGCCGTTGTCAAGACTCCAGTGAGTGTAGTTCGGCGATTTGGGGTTTTTTGTACTAGTGCTAAAATGACTTGTATCAGTGCTTTGGTTCGGATTTGATTCTTATCATTTTTATTTTTGCAATTAGTTATAATATATGGTTAATTTAATTGATAGATTGCTTCATCTCTTCCTGCTTTTATTTTGTTTTATTTTTTGAGATTAAGGAAGATGAGTTGGTAGGTAAGTCGTGTATATATGTTGGGTTACTTGATATGCTTTTGTTGTTTCCATAAAACAGTGAAGTACTTGTTTGGTTACAAAAAATTTCTTCCTTTCCCTTACTTTAGCTTTGCAATTATTGAATCAAAACAATTAATTGTTCTATGTTTCCTATTATCCTCCTGTGATGTTTCTGCAGGCCAATAGTTTGTTTGTGAAAGTATGTGCTTGGAGTCATTCTCTTTGGAATCTTGCTTGTGTTCATTTGGGCCATGTGAGATGCTTTTGCAAATAACGATGCACAGAATAACATAGGACTATTGGTACATATGGCACAGTGATGAATGCTGTGTCAATGAAAGTTTCATGGCATCTATGATCAGACTGATCTATATTTATTGAATAATAAATCTTTTTTCTAGCTTTTGAGAGGTATTCAAAATTTAGGTATACTTTAGAGGCCTCTCCTTGAAGTCATGTGCTATGATGATGCATAATTGCTACACCAGGAAGACAAAGGTTTCCATATGAAACAGAGCAAGGTCAAGTTAGCTTGTCCCAACAAAGGAAGACTGTTATGAAGACTGTTATGCTACCTAGGATGCTGAACCATTGCAAGAAGAAGACATGCTTTCCGAGGAAAATTAAATATTACATGCATTTCTGAAACTTTATGGAAAAAGAAAGTTTTAAGAAATTTGGTGGTGGAAAGAAGATTATATCTATAGGAAACAATAAATTGAAAATAGAGGTAATTAGTCAGAGAAAGATTTCAATGGTTTTATTATGTAAATATGATATATGGAGATGTATATAGTGGATTTAGTTATAGTCATTTGTGTGTACACCCCCTTAAAGGGAAAAACGTAAAGAAGCAATCGAGATAGATGGACTGGTTAATGCAGGAATCCAGAGGGAGAAAGGATGTGTATGCATGGGTGCATTTTTGAATCCTCATTACCTGAGCTACCGAACCATATTCAATACATGATTTTCAATTGCAAGTTGGGTATGCACTGGGGGATAATCTGCCACAACCTAAAGAGATGGGTTACATTTTGCAGCAATTTGACCTGTTGAGTTACTTTTATAATGTAAATTAATAATGGATAAGTTAATATTTAAGTATGCGTTATGTTGAAGGCCCAATCATTTTATGGAATCTTGGTTGCCAGTCCTAATATGTGATTGATAAATTCCAGTCACCGCACTCATTGTTACAGAGAAGAGTAAAAGATGCTAGTAAACATGCTTTTGTTTAAATGTGAATAGAGGTATGAGTTAGGTAGAGACCAAGGTCACAAAGGTTTGATATGTTGGAAATTTGGTATGTGTGCCCAACAAGTTTGACCTGCTAATGGTTATAAGTTGATCAGTGATGACTCATTGGTGGGAGTTTGGTAGTTATGAAACTCATGCATCTTAACTAATTAGTCTAACCCTTGCTAGACTCCAACTTGGCCACCCTATATTTTCTTATAGGTGGTGACTTGAATGGTCATGATGGAAAAATAGTAGAAGATAAAAATGATACTTGTTGGATGAGCACTTGGACTGAGCTATTCAACTAAGGAATAGACATTTGAGCTCTTACCTTATAAGTTGGCAGGAATAAGTAAATGTTTAAGTAGAAAGCTGATCATGTACTTCTAGGATTGGATAGTTGGTATGTTAAATAATTTATCCTTCACTAAGTGAAGAGGTGTTTACATGCATGGTTTGTAAGTTGATACCAAGAGAAAAGGTTAATCACATGACTCTGGCTAGTGGCTAGAAATTGGTGCACTGGAGAAAAGTATAGGGGATGGATTCAGAAAAGTAAAATATCAAATTATTTAGAAATGACCACATTTACACCAACTATGACACATTGTCAGCTTCAAGTTTTTATTAAGGAGTTGCAAATGCACTTTATATAGAAAAGGATTTTTTGGTGGATAATTGGGGTCCAAAAAGTGATAAAAGGAATGAGATTTTGTTTTGAAAGAGTTGCAGCTGTTGAATGACTAGGACTTGGAAGATGTGCTCTACATAAGCAAAATAAGATATACTTGAGGAAGGTTAGATATGCATATTATACTTATTTACTTGATTTTTTGGCTTTCAAAAGTGATAGGAGATCTACATATGAGCTTAGGTTATGATATAATTTAAGTGAAGGATGGTGAGATTAACAGACTATTGATAGGTTATTTTAGGAGAATTGTGGATTAAATCATATGATTCATGAGCCTATAATTTAAGTCCTTGAAAAGAGAAGACATCAACTGCTTGGAAATTTTTCAGAGTTTAATGGATTAAAAAATTTAATTGCATTGCAATGACTCCTTTTCACTTCTTTCTCCTCACACCTGCTCATCTCACCCCTTTAGTATATCATACTTGTCATTTATTATGCTTCTCAAAACTGATATTTCAATAACCATGCTGTGGTTTGTGCTATTTTGTTATTGTTGCCTAAGTTCCTTGCCAGTTATGGCCATATTCTTATAGTGATATCTGTAATATATTGGTTGGCAAATTTGATCTGGTGATAGAAGAACATTTCTTTTGTTTTTTTTTCTCTTGTTTTTGAACTTGAAGAGGGGCAGATGCAGAACCCACCTCCTTTTATTACAGTGTAGATGGGATTTGAACCCAGCGACGTTACCACATGATAGAAGAATTTCACATAACGAGATGTGATTATTGATCAGTTATTTGAAGACATCAGTAGGACTTAATGCTTTAATGGAGAGATTTGATGAGTGCATTAGCTATCCTGGCTTATTCTTTTTCCTGTTCATGAGGGAACCTCCATCTTATAGACAATGATAATTGGTGAAGAGCCGATGTTGAAGAGGTGAGATTTTTACCATGTCCTTCATCCTCTTCCTTAGAGATTCCACCAAAAAAAAATCTGCTGAATGCGGAAGTAGATATTCATGTTGGACCTAGAAAATGTGTCATGTACGGGTTCAGGGAAGTTTGTCTTAAAAAAAGTTAAATAAAAGAAAACTTAGGAAGCAGGTGCAAAGATGAGTTACTGAGGATTTGGAAGTGGGTGAACCATACTGAATGAAAGAATCCTGCTACTAAGGGTTGGGCTTGGTGACAAATGCATGATAGTCCAACCAAAAGGGATATCCATCCCTACAGCAGTATCTTTAGAAACTATCTATCTTCATTCATCTGCATTCGTTCATACAGGCCATCGTTCCAAGAAGATCTGTGGTGTTTTATTTGGCGACTGTTTTCCTTTCAAAATATTTGGGGTTCATTCAGTCAAAAGATTTCTTCATGACGAGCTGTAAGCAGAAGGCAGACCTACAACCTGTGTGTTTGTGGCACATAAAATTGAAAATGGAACGGTGTGGATTAAACATCCGGAAGACATATTGATTTTTCTTTTTATTGTGGTGAAAGGAGTGGATAGTAGTCTCTTTTCCTTTAAATTTGAATTTTTTACTAACTCTTTGTCCAAGCTTCATGGAACTGAAGAATTTGTGGAATGACCTTTGTAAGTACCAGAATTGGTGCATTGATGCATGTGAGAGAGAAGATGGATGGCTGTGATCAAGGAAACCCCTAAAGTGAGGAGATAGGATTCTTGGCAATGGATTTCCAGTTTCTTAAGTGTGCACAGTTTTTCCTTTTCTTCCACCAATCTTGAGAGAAAAGAGAGTTTGTGATGCCGGTAGAAGACCTTTTTTTTTCGCATTTGGTTTCCTCTCTATTGTAATTACACCTTATACAACTCAACATTCCCTTTGGAGGATGACTATTGCAAAAAGTTTGCTTTATCTTACTGTATAGATTTTGCACTTTTTGTCTTTTGTAAGTTGAGTTTGGAGTCATAGAATGGTTCAAATTGCTTGTGAAGTGGAATTTTTTTTTTTTAAATTTCTGATTTCCTTGATCCAATCTTGAGTGTGAACATACAAACATGACATATTTGCGAGTGCATGTAACAATGACTTTCATAAGCAGTGTGAAACAGGATTGGAACTGCCTAAGTTTTAAGTCTAGGGCCATATGTGATGTCTGTATGAAATTTTTATTTGAAATTGTTGAGTTTTAGGTGATTAAATTTAGTTTAGGTGAAAAATATGTTGTACAACTATTGGATCATAGTAAAGTTGATTTTTAGGTGATTAAAATTAGTTTTTAGGTCAAAAATATATTTTACAAATATTGGGATAACAGTAACCTTGTTCTAAACCTATTTGGATTATGAAATATTGTTACCTGGTTTTAATCCATGTTGGATTAATCATTGTTTAGACTTCTTTTAGCTCCTTCTAGGTAATTGTAGAGTCACAAATTTAGATCAGTCTTTAATCAAATATTCAAATATAACATCTGTGTGTTTTTTGTGCATGTTTTTTCTTGTTTTTAGATATTATTCTTCTTCTTCTTCGAATATAATATCTGTATGAGTTTTTTCTCGATCAAAATATTCGAGGATAACATCTGTGTGTGTTATTTTGTGGGTGTTTTTTCTTGCTTTTAAATATTCTTCTTCTGCTGCTGCTGCTGCTGCTTCTTCTTCTTTTTCTGCTGCTGCTTCTTCTTCTTCTGCTTCTTCTCCTCCTTTGTTTGATTTCTGCATGAGATGACTTTGATTTGTTATGGCTATAGATTACTCCATGAGATGTGGCTGATTTGTTATGGCTTTAGATTACTGCATGTGAGAAGGCTTGTTTGTTATGGCTATAGACTAAGGATTGTGCAAACAAGTTCCATTTTTTGCATCAACATAGTGTTTTCAGGATGGTTTTCAGAATAATGGTTTCAAGGGGTTTCTGCATGAGATGAGGCTTATTTATTATGGCTATAGACTAAGATTGTGCAAACGAGTTTCACCATTTGAACGAATATAGTTCAGTTGGCAATGTTTGAAGCATCTACTAATGATGGTTCACTTTGATAGGATAGAATGCTGTATTTTTAAATTTGAAATGGTGACTCTTTTTCAGTTCCCTTCTGAATATCTCATTGGAGGTTAGTTTGCTCAGCTTTTGTTAATCAGACTTGTATGCAGTGTTAACTAGCTATGTATGCAGAGCCACAAGTTTAGTTTCCAAGTATAATTTGGTTCAGAGAAGCCAAGTTTTCTTGAAAAGTTAGAAGTTCTTGAATGTTTATAAATAATTTAGTAAAATGCATTAGTTTTTTGTGCAATCACATAGACCTCATTTGGCATTGTTGTAGGTTGTAGGGATTTTGTCTATAGAGATTTGGGCATAGAGCATTTGCTAGTAGAGCTTTTTATAAAAAAAGTTGTCTACTATTTGGTAACTACATTTCTGAAATGCTGTAGAACTTTAACATCTGTTTGGTAACTAAATTTGAGAAAGTACTTTTAGTATCGGAAAATAATAATAAAGGACACTACATAGTACTTTCAATTATCGAACTATTTGTACTATCAAAACCTATTATTGAAAGTATTCTTAATTTAGAAATTAGTTATTTTGATATTTTAATCTAAGTATATAATACATAATAAAATTTTATATTTATTACAAAAATGTAACAATATTTCTATAATATTATCAATATTATAATAATATTATCTTGTTATAATATGATAAACTAGAATAATAATAACAATGATGTAATACAAGATAATACAATACTGTACAATATTATTATTATGTTATATTATTATTATATTGTATTATCATTATCAGCACTGTTATTATAAAGTATTATTAATTTGTAAATTATTTCTTTATATTTTAATCTTAATAATATAATAAATAAATTCAAAATTCTTAATTGCATGATTACGGTAGAAAGACACCAAATAAAATGGTTATAGCAAGAAAAAGTATTTTAAATTAATATTTTAAAAAATTTCATTGTTGGGGTTCGAATCTAGGTCTATTGAGTGAGCTTTCTTGTTCTGAAGAAAAAAGCTCCCATGCGCATCTCAGGTAGATCTTTTGCCCTAAAGCTCCAAATTGGAGCTTTTCCTGGTAGATCTTTTGGAAGAGCAAGAAAACTGTTTTAAAATTTCTATCAAACACCTTAAAATCAACGAAAAGACCTTTTGGCCCAAGAAGTGTTATAGTGTTGTTGGCAATGTTTTAAGCATATGCTACTAATGGTTCATTCTAATTAGGTGGGATTCTGTACTTTTTAGTTTTGAATTGGTGACTTTTCTCCAGTGCCGTTCTGAATATCTCATTTGAGGTTAGTTTGCTCACTTTTTGTTAACGAGACTTGTATGCAGAATTACTAGTTTCTAAGAATAATCTGATTGAGGAGGATTCAAGTTTTTGCAAAGTTAAAAGTTCTCTAAAGTTCACAAAAATTTAGTACAATATGATACTTTTCTACATATAATTTTTTTCTTTAATAACATAAAATGTGTTCACATGCATAGCTGTAATAGAATGGAAAATCCTTGCTAGAAAATGAGCATCTTTTTTCCCCCTGAATGTTACTTCACAAATTTTAATTGTTGTGTGGTTTGAGGTGAGTTTTAAGCAACTGTATTCCATTGGCAGATTGGATAATAGTTCTCTGTACTTTTAAGTCATTGCATTGAAGATAGTAGCTATATAGTTTCGAAATTAGATCAGGGTAAATATGTAGTTTCCAAATTAGATCAGGTCTTCTGTCATACCAGTTTAATCTGCTGCTCAGAAACCAAAACTTTGTTACAAAGAAAGTGAGGCTGTTGGGTAGAGAATAAATCTGAAATTCTGAAGCGTCAGGCTCTTCATGGTGTTGTTTCTTAGGAGCTTTGAGGTTTTGAATACTTCTTTGCGCAATGGTATTACTAGAAATACAGCAATTTAAGTGATGAATGAGAATGGAGATTATGGTAATTGGACCTATGTGTTTGTTTTCTTGCTCTTTCTGATAACTTCTATGCAACTATGTTAGTTCAACAAGATATTAATTACTGATGGTCTAAATAGTTCCTTCTACTTCCAAGAGTTTAGGTGGATCCATGTAATAATTGAGATGCTTCCATCTTATGCTATCATTAGTTATGGAATTGACTAGTGATAATGGTACCCTTTTATCCCATGCAGTTGAAGCAAAAGCTAAAACAAGAAAACACTGAAGCTGCTAAATCAAGCGAGTGGACAACCAGCCCAGGATGTGCTGAAATGATTATCAGACCCCTTCAAACACCTGTCTCGGCAAAAGGAGGTAGAGCCTGTGGTAGGCTCAAGGTTGCAAAGTACAATAAGTCGGGACCTCAAACACTTGTGTCAAATGCAGGTGAGATTATTGCTATTTATGTTATGTTTTGTTTTCAAATCAAGTTCATCAGTAAAACTTAAATCTTTATCTTTTCCTTGTATGCTCTGGTTGGCAGCATTAGTTGTTGTAATACACTTGGTTCAGATTATACATCTTATCCTTTGAATTTGTTCCTGTTGGATGGGTAAATAAATGAAAATTGATAATTTAGTAAGGAATGATCTGTTAATTTTGCAGGTTACCCTTCTGGTAATCCTGTCACACCTGTTGGTACTTGCCGCTATGACAACTCTTTAGGTGATCGAAATGACACTTTTATCTGTCTGAGTAACAAGACAATTTACTACTAGTCTCCCCCCACCCCCACCCCCCCTTTTTCCTTTCTTTTAAGCTAAGACAGTTCTAAGAAACCTTCAGGGAATGTTGTTTGCATGAGCTGAAATCATGTGATGTAATTCTGTTTCAGGACTCCTAACAAAAAAGTTCATCAATTTGCTTAAACGTGCACAGGATGGCATCCTTGATTTGAATAAGGCTGCAGAAACTTTGGAGGTGAGTGGACAGTGTTTTGTAGTAATATATTGTCATATTGATAGTAATAAGAAGATTTCTACAAGTGCAGGTGCAAAAGCGGCGGATATATGACATTACAAATGTCCTCGAGGGAATTGGTCTCATAGAGAAGAAACTCAAGAACAGAATATGTTGGAAGTAATTTATTATTGTGTTTCCACATATTTGTCATTTCATTTTCTTTTGGCTTCTTTTATAAACATTTAGAAAAAGGACTTTAAGAATTCCCCAGGTGGCAAATAAACAAGGAATATTTTGACAGGGGACTTGATGACTCGAGGCCAGCAGAGATTGACGATGCTGTTTCAAGTTTACAGGTACATGATAGCTGTGTTAGTTTCTTTTGGACTCAGATGTGCACCTTTGTCTTTTGATGATACTATGATCATGATCTGAATGTACTCTCATCTTGCTAGTCCAACATTGCCTGAACTCTGTAAATGTCATGCTAGTTATTCTTTTCTTTTTTCCCTGAGAATTATGGTTGGAATGCCACTTCCAAGTTTGGACCTGCAGATCAAGTCCTGTTTGCATAATACTAGCAGTTTGAGCCTTTCTTTCTAGATGTGAACCTTCCATATCATAACAGGAATATTCAAAGTTTCTACTTCTCATTTTCAGGTAGAAGTTGAAAGTCTTTCAATGAAAGATCACAACTTAGAAAATTATATAAGGTTGTATGTTGCTCAAATTCATAAATTATAATTATCTTTAGGATCTTATTACCTAGCCTGAAACTTATACGTTTTTGCAGTGAAATGCAACAAAAGCTAAGGGATTTTTGTGAAGATGAAAACAATCAGAAGTAGGTTCTGCTTTTTATCTCATACATGGAAGCTTAGTTGTAATTTTGTAGCCTCTTTGTTCTTTCATTCCTCTCAACTTCAGCAGGTGGCTATATGTGACTGAAGATGACATCAAGGGCATACCCTGCTTTAAGGTCATCTCATTTGCCTGTAGAACATAATTTCTCAGGGCTGTCAAGCATTTAGATTCCTGTCATTTTAAAGTAACTACTGCTAAGTACATGCTCTCTCCATCTTGGTTGCAGAATGAAACACTAATCGCAATTAAAGCACCCCATGGCACTACTCTAGAAGTCCCAGATCCTGATGAGGTGGGAAGAGGCATGGAAGGTCTTATAGAAGTAAATGCATTTTTGATGTTGTGTTATATTATATTAAAGATTCCTCACTGCTTAGCAGGCTGTTGACTATCCCCTGAGAAGATATAGAATTGTTTTGAGAAGTACCATGGGCCCAATAGATGTTTATCTTGTTAGGTAGCACTACTTTCCTTTCTGACATGCACAACTAAAGTAGATTTGCCCCCGGTACAGGGCATATTAAGAGTTTCTGAGTATTTGTTTATTTATGATTATTTCCTTAGTCAATTTGAGGAGAAGTTTGAGGAGTTGAGTGGCATGGTGGTACCTCCAAGCCTGCCACCTATATCAAATTCCAGGCCTGCTGAGACTGCAGCATCCACGACAGTAACAGAAGGGTGCAGAGGAAAGGTGCTTGAGGTTCAAGATCCTCGGAGGATGTGTACATATCTCAATTCTTCTCAGGACCTTGTTGGCGGGATGATGAAGATTGTTCCTTCAGATGTTGATGTAAGTGCTTTGATCTTGGATGCAGATTTTATCTATGATAAACAACTATCTCAAAAGAACTGCTAATATCTTGACATAGTAATAGTATCAAGCAATACTATGAGTGTACATGCAAAAGGGACAAGGCTTTAGGCCATAGTTATCAAACTATGACCTAACCATGTTGATCGGCTTTATAAGCCACATTCATGAATCAGAATAAAGAACAGTTTCATAGTCTGAGCTTTTTGTGAGTGGCCTTCAAACTTTACGTCTGTGTGTAGAACCAGCATTATCTATTTTGGCCTGATGGATCCTTTTTCTTGCTTTTATATCACCAAACAATATGTTCAATCTGTGATATGGTTGAGTTGTGGTGAGTTGCTCTGACTGCCCCTGCCTTATGACCATCCTTTTCATCATGTGAGTGCAGTTTGACCGCTATAAAGGCAAGCAAATTAATTTATTTTTCATATAATGTTTTGTTCTTTATCTGACCTTTATATTTCATATCCTTGAGTGCTTCAAGTCATTTAAATAATTTTCTTAATATTCTGATGTTTTGCACTAGCAGAACAAATAATGACAAGGAAATTTGTCTAACAAAATATCCACTAATGATTTATTTTGTTCTTTTACAAAAGAAAAAAGTTCTTCAGAAGGACGGAAAACATAATCAGTCCAACTGTTAGCTGTTTTTTTGTGTACTTGACCCTATCTGGAGCTACATAAAGATCATTAGCTCGTGAGCTAGCTAAGGATCCACTCTACTCTGCAATATGCTTTCGTTGATTACTCCATGCTCTTCTTAACAACTGAAAACTTCGAACCTTAGATAGTGTGCAAATCTGTGCTCTCCTGAAATTATTGAGCTAATATAGTGGCTCTTCATTATATAAGAATATATATTCTCTGTTTTGCAGATTGATGCTGATTACTGGCTTCTATCAGATGCTGATGTCAGTATAACAGATATGTGGGGAACATCTCGTATCCTCTTTTTAGTACTTGCCTGTTCTTTCTTCTTTAGTTTGTGTTCACAGAAAATTAGATCTTGGAAATCCTTAAAACCAATCACAGCCGAAGTTCCATGGGATTTGGGGGGCAGGTTTGATGCCAACTTCATGCTGGGTAGCACCAGCATCCCTTGGCCTCAAACTCCATCATCTAGTGTTGCTGAAGTTCTTCCCAGCGGTAACTCCACTCAGAGATGAATACAGGATTGGTGGAAAATCTAGCAATAGAGGTTTGTTAACTTAACAGAAACTTTACATCTCTGTTGATCTCTCCAATGTTGATGTTTGTTGATAACCCTCTGGTTCGAGATCATTCATTTGGGTTGGTGATTTAATGTTAGTGCAGGATAGGCTACTGGGACAGCTGTTTGTGAAGTTGCAATAGGCTGAGTTAGCTGCAGTTGAAAGTTGTATAGCTACTCCGACGTATAGCTGAGTAACGTATGTGATCATGAGCAACCGATGAAAAATAAATTTGGATACCTGCTTTTCTGAAGCTATCATGTATGCAGCAACCAATATATCATTGAGAGTAAGCAACGAATTTGAAAGAATCAGATGGCATCTCTCTCTCTCTCTCTCTCTCTCTCTCTCTCTCTCTCTCATGCTTTTGCAAGAAGTTATCCGGTCAGGCTTGTACTCGCCTACTGCATGTATCGTCTCGCAAGTCTATTGATTTAAAGTTACATTGTATGGTTCCGCTTGGCAGCAAATTGAGGGCTTCTCCGTGCCCAGTATTTGTAAGCAGATGTATACGGAGCCTTCCTCCTGTGTGTTTCCTTGCTCCGATCTATTGGTTTAAAGTTAGGTTGTATGGTTCTGCTTGTAACATGCCTTCTGCTTTGTAGGGCTGAGCGAATTTATATGCTCTCTCTCTCTCTCTCTCTCCATCTCTCTCTCTCTCTCTCTCTCTCCATACAGTCTGTTGGTTTAAAGTGAAGTTTGTATGATTCTGCTTGGATGTAAATCGAGGCCTGCATTGTAGAGTACACATGGCCTCCTCTCAAGGACTGGGTGAACATTAGATGATCTCTTTCTCCTAGTCCAAGCCCCAGTTAACAAACATGAAAAAACTGTTGCCTAGCTTGGTGAAAGGAAATGCTTATGGGTAGGGATGGCAAATCGGGTTGGGTCGGACATTAGGTTGGGTCAAATTCAGGTCGGATTAGAAAATTATAGATCTGAACCCGACTTGTTTATTAAATAGATCAGAAATTACAACCTTAAACAGATAATTCGATCCGATCCGTTTAACCTGTTTAATAAAACAGATAACTTGTTTACTCTACTAAATTCGATCGGATCCGTTTAACCTATTTAGCCCAACCCGACCCTGGTTTAATTAAAAATTTCTTCAGATCTCGTACTACATCGAAGCACCGAAAAGAACCTTAGGAGAAAGAAAAATATAGACTCTGGAGCTTGTTCTGTTTCAAGAACACATCAAGTTACAATTTTTGTTCCAAAAAATATGAAACAAAAAATCTAGATTTCTAATTACAAAATTAAAACAAAAACGAAGATAGATCAGAAGCAAGAAAGCCCCGATCAAAGTATAAAAAAATGAGTTCAGGAAAAAAAAAAAACACCACCTTCAGACCGACTCGGTCCTCTTCCTGTGGTCTCCTCTGGCGCTCAATCCCACCCGTGTAATCTCTCTTTCCCTCTCTTGCTCTTTCACTGCATCACTATCACGGTCGTCGCTGCTGCTTCCGTCGTTCCGAGGGTTGCCCCAGTCTCTGACCCTCCTACCCTCCACCAGCATGGTGACGGGCCCCGCCCTGCCCTCTGCGGCCATGGCCATGGCGACCACGAAGTTCATGAGGATGTCCTCGTAGTTGCGCTAGCGACGGAGGGGAGGGAGGCGTAGCCAACGGCGATATAGAACAGAAGCAAGAACAAAAAACATAGATTTCTAATCACAAAATTAGAACAAAGACGAAGATAGAACAGAAGTAAGAAAGCCCCGATCAAAGTACGAAAAAATGATTTTCAGGAAAAAAAAACCCACCTTCAGAGCATTAACAAGGCCGGCCCGGTCCTCTGCGCTCAGATCTACGCATCAACAAACACCAAAAAGAGGAACAGAGATCAAAAAATTAAAAGAAATAAAAAAAGAGAGATCCGAGGGAAATAGCGGAGGGGAAAGGAAATCGGGAGTGGTAGTGGGAGAGCGGAATCGAGATCGGATAGATTGAGGCTGTCTTCTTGCTTGTCGTTGCTCATCGTCACCTCCGCCGAGATGCGAGAGAGATCAAAACCGTAGAGAGAGACAGAAGGATGGGGGAGCGAGGGGAAAGGGTGAATAGGAATTAGAAAGGACTGGAGTTATCATAGCCGAGAACCCAGACGCCATGGCTTCGCAAAGATAACGGACTAAGGGATGATCCGGATCCTTGGAGGAGAACTAGAGTTAGGGTTTCATACCTCTCAGTCTTCGGATTCGACCGTAGAGAAACTCGTAGAAGAGGACGCGGCGCTGCCATGGGACTGTGGGAGTGGCCGGCGGCGACCTTGTGGGCGACGTACTCGTGGGTGCCGACGAAGGAGCACGACCGGGCGGCGACCGGCTCGGCGACGAATCAGCGGGAGGGGAGGGAAGGGGGCTGGCTTGCGAGAGCGGAAGAGGCGGTCTGGGAGGCAGGAGGGGTCGTCGGCGCTGTCGGAGGGGTCGAAGGCAGCGGGCTCGAGGGTGGGGGAGGAGGTGGATTGGAGGGAGAGCCGGAGAGGTCGAAATGTCGAGCCAAGAAAAAAAATAGAAAAAAAAAGAAGGAGGGCACCCGTGTCCTAAGGACCCGTCGGGACAATATTTTTAATGGGTGATGGTCCTTGTGGGCTGTTAGCCCACGACTCTTGTCCAACTCAACCCATATATTAAACAGATTATTAAACGAATTATACAGGTTAAACGAATCAGATATCTTAAATTTGTATCCAATCCAATTAATAAATAGATTAAACGGATCAATCTGACTATGATCCAAACTTGTTTAGGCTAAATCCAAATTTTTTTATGGCATGTCGAATACGGATCGGATTGGCGGATCAGATCATATTTTGCCACCCGTATTATGGGACTCCAAAGCTATGTCAACCGTTGTGCTTTTCCATGCTATGGTTCTACCTGGCAAGCCTTGGATCCATCGGTAGCGATCTTGCGGGAAAATGTTCCATCCTGCTGATGTTTCATCCATTTGCTTGAAGAGAGAATTGGCAGGCATGCTTGCAGTCTCGCAGTTGAGATCTTGTCCAATCACTCAGTGAGTCCTTCTGACCCTTGATTAAATGTATCATTTGCATGGACGGTGGATGATTTAAATAGGAATGGCTGAACATAACAGGAGAGAGTCCGACCTCCGACCTCTTTCTCTCTCATATCCTTCAGATAGCCCTTGTCATTTAGTCGGGAAAAACAGCAATCTCCTGTGGAGTGATTGTACACGTCGCCCGTGAATTCTTTCACAAGCACGTTCTCTCCATCAGAGCCGTGGTACGGCCCAAGAAAATGTTGCTCCGGTCCAGGTTTCAAAAGGGGTGTGGATTTTGAGAATCTAGAGCAGTGGGACAAGGGATCCAAAGTAAAAAGACTCATTCTGTTCTCTTGGGGCCATTTCTAGAGGTTGGGGATCGATCAATAGCTAGAATTCAAATTTTTGAACTTGAAGAAGGCCACGGCCGAATGTAGTGAGACCCAGTTGCACCAAAAAAAATAAAAAAGGGTCATAGATCAAAGATTCAAAAAATGGCAATTGGATGGTCTAGATTTTGTCTCCGATATCTGAGAGTTAGAAATTCTTTCCTTCTCTTTGATTTGGAGGCAGAGTTATTTAGAGCGCAAATATTTCATACGTGAATTATATTCTCCCATTCTGTTTTGGAGGGTTTTTGGATGGATTTTTAGGTGCTCTTAGGATAACTTTTGTTTAATAGGGTTAGAGATATCAAAATTATGAAAACTATTCAAAAATACTTAGGTTATGATAGGCGGCGCTGGTGCGAATTTGAGCATAATCTAAGTTCATTTGAGAGGGTTCCAAAAATAGCTTAAATTAAGCTGAATATTGAATTGATGGAATCCAATCAACTTGACTATAGAAATTGAGTCAAACTAGTTATAATTAAACCTAATTTGAACCCATGGAATGCTGCTTAGAGTGAAGAAGAGGAGGAAATGAGGGTCGGTTAGAGAAGAAATGTTGTGAGGTTAGTGAAGCAGGCTAAACTTACAGAATTGGCTTGACTGGTTGAAAGAAATTGAAAAAATGGTGGGGTCATATTCTATTAAGCTCAAAATCGATCAATTGGGTTGTAATAATGCAGGACTTCACCCAAAATGGTTAGTTGGAAGATATTATTTGGATTCCTTAATTCTGTATAAGTATCCAAAATCTTTACGGTGAATAATCGATGTGGGACTAAATACACGCTTGCATGGGTCCTCACATATTTTTCCTATTTAAGCCCTGACATCCTTGTCAACGAACCCATGCTATAGTGTCATCTAGTCCACATAGGCTATGAGTCGAGTTCTCTCTGATATCATTTGAGATAATCTAAGATCTCATCCAAAAAGGTTAGCTGAAAGGTATTATTTGAGTTTCTTGATCCTGTATAAGTATCTAAAATCTTTTTGGTGAATAATCGATATGGGACTAATACATGCTCGCATAGGTCCTCACATTAATATTTGTCATACCCCAATCCGAGTTCACGAACCGGAGGTCATGACAACCGTTGCATACTTATACGGAACCCTCCCCACTAGCATGCAAGGCATCTCAACATGATCTCATAAATATGCAGCGGAACAATTTAAATAATAATGTGCAAACTTTATTTCATAACCAGCTCAATATTTAAATGTCTCACGATTCTAACAATATTCCAGGGTAGTACATCAATTTAAATAAACTCTATTCTAAGATAATCTGGGCCAAAGTTTTGCTAATCGCTTTTTCATTTTGAAAACCTCGATCGGGCTAATTCTCTGAATCTGTACAAAAATAAGAAATCGTATCATGAGCTAGACAACCTACACTACAAAAAAATAGTATTTTCAGCGCTTTTTTAGAGTCTGTACCGATGCTTATAAGCGTCAGTAATTTTGGCGCCGACATTTTGAAAAGCATTGCAAAAGCATCGGATAGATAGGAGTGAAAACTAAAGCTATGCCAATGCTTATAAGCGTCGGCCTAGTTTAGAGTTCGCCGACACTAATAAGCGTCGGCGAAAACTGAAGATAGATCGACGCTTATAAGCTTCATTCTAATTATTTTTTAAAAAAATATATTTAAAAATCCTAACCCTAGAGGCTTTGAGGATGGCTTTTTGGGGCGGTTCGGAAGCGAGAAAGAAGAAGAGGAAGAGGCGAGGGAGGGGGCCTCCATTCCCATCACTATTTCGAATCACTGTCCATGCTTGCCCGTGAGGATCCCCAAGAGCCGAAGGTTCATCCAAATGGAGGGATTCAGCATCTCCTCACTGCGAACAAAATTTCCATTAAGAATAGAAAAAAAGGAGCTAAGATCGGGGAAATATATGAAAGAGAAATTTCATACGATGTGGAGCAGCCGATAAGGAGGAGGAGAAGCTCACCAGATTTTGATAATGTCTAGCTTACCGTACTTCCTCTGATTAATCTTGGCATGCATCGTCGCCACCATTGTAGAAATTTCTACTGAAACACAAGATATCTTTGAAATAGGGCAAAATGAAACAAGATCAGGAGGAGAGTTTAAGGCTCACGAGATCTGGCCGAGAGGAGCTTTCCTCGCAAGAAGTTGATGAAGCACAAGATATCTTCGTCCGTTTGAGTATTAGTACCTGCAAATATGGACAAAATAACAATCAAAAATTCGAAAAAGGTGCCAAATCTCAAATCCCCTAAGAGATAGAAAATTCAAATTAAAACCAATCACATACCCAAATAGATCTCTCCAAAAGACCTGCTCCCGATCTTGTGACCGAGCCAAAACTTGTTCTCGACATTGGGCTCCATCGCTGCAGCCAGATTCAAGAAACCTCCTCCTCGATTTCAAACCCTAACCCTAAAAATCAAATTTTTTACAATGAAAAAGAAATCCCGAAGAAAAAAACACCAACGGCCGCAAAAATAGATGAACCCCCTCCAATCTCTCAAATCCTCACAGATTCATGCCAAACAGCAAGAAAATAGACTGACTCACATCATCCAATCGATCGGGGGGGGGGGGGGGGGGGGGAATTTATGTGGGTGGGTTTTGGGAGAACATGGGCCTCCGATGACGCTTTAGAGAAAGCGTCGTGGGGGTGGGGGCTGGGTTCATTTGGACTCCGACGATGCTTTAGAAAAAATGTCGTTGGGATGGGGGCTAGGTTTAGTTGGACTTTGATGATGCTTTAGAGAAAGCATTGTGGGGGGGGGGGGGGAGGGGGTTCATTTGGACTCCGACGATGCTTTTAAGCGTCATCTAATCACTTTCTTCTTTTTCTTTGGCCTCCGACGATGCTTTTTCACAACGCTATCTAGCATCATCATAGTCATAATATCATGACCGTCGACACTATTTAAAAGTATCGGCAATTTTTTGTGCTGGAGCCAAAATTACCGACACTTCTACCTAGCATCGGCATATATATGTCGGGATAGCCAACTTTTTCTATGGTGCTAGTAAGCAATGATCACTTTAACTAAACAAAATCAGGTATTCAAATAGATAATAATTTGCAAAAAATAAGCATATATATATAATACTAATATATGAATCAAATCTTGCTTAATATATTAAAGTTTATTTATGGATTCAAATTCTTTCAAATATTCAAATTATCTTATCAATTCTGAGCTATGACCACATCATCCTATGGTAGGGTCATAACACCGATTAATCTTTTTGCGGTAAGCTTCGCATCATTTTGTAGCAAAGTTCTTTAGGACCGCAGTCTACTGGCTGTATGTCACTAATTATCTTGGATACAAGCTTTAGGACAAATCACGTGCCAACGTATAAGCCCCTATTGGTGGGGTCTTCAATATGGCCAAGTCAAAATTCAAATAGTTCTAGATTTTATATTCTAATTCTAAAATCGTGAGGTACCAAAATTAATCAATCAAATCCATAATAAGATCATTATTGTCCTAATTTTAAAATAATAAATTTCATAATAATATGCTATCCATCAAATTTAATTCAGTTGACATACAAGGTATCTAATGCTAATTTAATTTGAAAGAAGATGAGAGTACAGTGTTGCACATATAGCACAAGCAGAGTAAACAAAAATTTAGTCAATGAAAAATTAGGGTGGGACAGAGAGCAACGTTTGAAAAAAGCCACCAACGCTACAAGCCTCGACCAACATAGGAGGAAGGGGACCACCAACGGAGTTTATTTACAAATAATTAAATTGAGCAACATTTTAAGAGGTCCAAGTTGACATTTCTTTTTCAAGCATGTATAAAATTACAACTAGAGTTGATTTACAAGTAGAGTTTATTTTCTACAACTAGTTAGAGTTCGTTTATAAAACCATAGAATGAATGATACCACCTAGGGTTATTTTTCTAGAATTTCAAGCAAAAATATTTCATTTCTAACATTGATGCAACACAAAAAAATAGGATAGGGGGGCAAAAAAAATATTCTATTTTTCTAGCAAAAGACGTCAAAATCCTCCCCCCCCCCCCCCCCAACAAAGTGAAAATTTTATTAAAAAATATAAAAGAACCGAGGCGAACTTACCCAGCAGTTGACTCTCTGTCGCTTGGATACGCTTAGTTGATCAGCGTAATATATGATTCTTGCAAGATTAATCAAAGAAGGTAGGATAATTTTGTAATGAGGAACCCTAATCTTCGGAGAAAAGAGAATAATGAGATGGAAAAAAGGGAACGAGATCAACTGGTTATGCGTCAATAATAAATTATTATTATAAAATATTGTTATTTATAAAGTATTTTAAATTAGTTTTTAAAAATTTTCATTGCCAAGACTTAAACCCAAGTCTCCTAAGAAAAATAGTTTTCTGACCCATCTCAATTATAGTCCAAAAGCTACATATTAGAGTTTTTCCTTGGTAGACCATTTTTATCTTTTAGAGGAGCTAGAAAACTGTTTCAAAATTTTTACCAAATATCTTAAAATTATCCAAATGATCTTTTGCCCCTCTCTAGAAGCAATGCTTTGCAAATATTGAAACCAGTGATGGCACATACCATGTAGATGACTTTGTTAAAAAGACGGTAGCAACTCTCTGGGACTTTGGAGCCTTTCTTCCCATGGAGTCTTCCACGCATGCTTCCATCCCTCACATGAGTGAAGAGTAAAAATTGGGCGAGCATAGCAGACACAGGAGATGCTTCATGAATGAAACTCTCGAGTTTGCATTATACAAAATATAATGTGATGGTTTAATCGCCCATTCATGAATCGCGTTATCTATCCCACTAGCCACGAACTTCTATTATTGCCGCATGAATGAGGAAAATTGGGGTGGCAAGTAGAATAGAAATGGGCCAGATTTGAGCTTTCACATTTAAAAGCCCAGCCTGCTGAGGCTTGGCCCATTTGGCAATTTTATGGCTGCCGCATCCCTAGACAAGTCGAGGTGCGTTCTCATCGAGTCCAGCGCCATCAGGCGCCGCGAAGCACGGGGAGGTGCTTCTCATCCAATAATTGCAATCCGAATAGAATAATCAAAATAATTACACCAAAAGGAACAATCATAAACAAATCTAATGAAGATTCGACGGCCCTAATTTCCCTGAGCCCCGTTCTAAACCCTTCATTTCTTTCTATTTTATCTTTAATCATTTTTAAAACCCTTCGATCTCTCTCCTCCCCTTCCCCTTCGTTCCTCTCCCCCCAACCCCCCGCGTCCCTACCCCTAACTCTCCCGATGGCGAAGCCGGAGATGCCGCCAGCCGGAAGGACCTTCATCCGACGGAGCATCACCGTGATCCCGGCCATGCTGGACCTCCGCGGGTTCGCCACCGCCACCAACGGAGGCGGCGTCTTCGAGTTCCGGGCGGAGCGGGGCTACACCAGCATGCGGGACCTGATCGCGACGACGCCGCTGGCGGCCACGTTCCCGTCTCCTGCAGGAAGAGGAGGCAATGGGTGGCGGGGTTGTGATATCCCGATCAGGAATCGGCTGGTGAAGCAGGCGGCGCGGGCGTACCTCCAGCCGATGGCGGTGGAGGAGGCGGCGCGGTCGTCCCGCTGGTGGGCTACGTTGCGGCGGATCTGGACGGCGATCTCCTGCGGCCTCAATCTGGGATTCTGCTTCGACTTCGTCCGCCGTCTGATCGGCGCCATGAGTAGCAGGATGGAACTCAAGTGACGATCCTGGCGGCGGCGGCGGCGGCGGCGGCGGTGATGGCGGCGGCGGCAGATGGCATCCGGCCGCTGTGACGGTTTCCTTTCTGGCATATTTCCATCTTTTTTCCTTCATCGGCTTTCCGGTGTTGTGAATATTAAGAAGATCGGAAGGAATGTTAGCTAAAAAGAAACAGTAGCTTTTCTTTGTTTTTTTTTAATTACAAGAAAACAAAGAGATATAATAGAAATAATTCAAGTTGCATGGGGAGTTGGTGTTCGAGCGATGGCTTCCGCTCCTACCGCACTTTATTTGGGAAATTTTTGCATTGTGGTGAAGGGCCAAAAGTCTACCTTTGAAGTTGTTGGTGCCACTTGTCATGTGGACGAGTGTGAAAGAAGCATGCACGACATTTGAGAATGGGGAAAAGGGTGGAAAAGGGAGGTGCCGTTTGTTTTTTTAAGGGTGAAAAGGACCTCAGATGGGGACAAATGCGAAGAGACTTGTGGAAGATGGTGGCCGAAAAATGATTGGCATGACCTTCATTGTGGTTTTCATTATATACTTGGATTTGAAAAAAAGTAATCAACTCTAAACTCACACAAGAATTTTTTTTTTTTTTTTTGCTTTTGTGCTGGAAAAAAAAAAAAAAAGATAGAGGAGGTGAGGAGAATCTCGTATGCGTAGCAATCTCTATTGGGCCCCTTTTCACTGGAGAATGTTCGATATAGGTAGACAAGTTTTACTCATATCCTCTCCATTCCGCGGAAGAGCCCCACAAATGTGGCACATAAGAAATCTTTTCAATTGCTATGCGCAATACTAATTTTGCAGGAGCAATAGATAGGAAAGAACTGGGATGATGGGTTTAAGTCTAGAATTGCATATAATTATGATGAGACTGCATGCTTATTTCACATAGCAAGGTAATGCAAATCTTTTGGTTTTGGAATACAAAATAATTGTTGTATGAAACATGGTTTCTTTTTCTTGTTCCTCTTGTTACGGTTATTCATAATCCACTAAGAAAGCTCATGGCATCGGCTGACTTGCCAAAGTTGTGGAAATTATAATGTATATTCTTCAAGGGAAAAAATGAGAAAATTACAAGCTATAGTCTATGATTGGACTATGTTGGGAGACGTGTCAAACCATGTTAACAAATGCATCACCAGAAACCCAACCACACTATTTCGAGCAGAAGTGCAGAACCTGATGGAAGTACATGGCTATTACACCTGTGGTTTTGAAAATGAGTACCAACTACCAACCATATATATGGCTATTACACCTTTGATTGGGACATGATCAGAAAGCGTGGAATTTATCTCAAACTAAGATAACAATCCTTACATTTAAAAATAACAACAATAATAAACATTGTGTCTAAATTAACTATGTTACAGCTTTTCATTTTATGCGTTTAAACCATTATACACCTTATTGCAAAATCTTAAAACCTTTGCTCAATCCAAACTATATACAAACAAAACCAACGTGGATCATTCTAAGCCTAAACAGTTCAGATGTTCTGTCACCTGCTCGTTTGTTGACTAATAAAATGAGATGAATAAAATGTTAATAATAAGATAGAACTCTCGCTGTCTAAATAACTCTTGCTTAATATCTGTTGGCCGTTGAATCCTTCACAGAGGGAAGAACAACGCATGCATCCCTAGTAGGTTCGTGCAAATGTGCAAATATGCTATTAGTGCCAATGACTAGAAAAATAGAGGGTAAAGAGTTGATGTCACAGATCCTAATGCTTTGAAGTTCAAAGACTTTCACTAATGTACTATCTGCACAAAAAGAAGGTAAGTTGTAGGTAGGACTACGATTCTATTCTAAGTATTACAATTAAACTAGAATAATTAAAGTACACAAATTCGGGGTAAATGCAAAGACAAAGTAAAAATAAAGACAATGATAATAGTAGATGTTTCATTGGCCAAAGGGCTCTTTCTCAGAATTAGATCCCACTACTTATACATGATATTATAATCAGTCTGGTAGCCGTTCATCTTTGGTAGTGGCACCTATCCACATCCAGTCTTTCACTTCTCTCGCATTCCAATACCTAGTGCTAACTGTGCTCTACCCTTCATGTTCTGATAATCGTCTCTTACCGTATTAGGATTTCTCTGCATGGCTTACAACAGAACCTCATAGGTCATCATACCTACTCAACCTTGAACTCGACACAATTGGTCCTCACTTTTTTCCATCACTAACTTGAATTTATGTGTTTGTTGCATTTAAAGTATTTAGTTTATTTTTTGATGAATATTTTTTAAATTATAGGTTTCTTGATTATGAGGTCAGTCACAAAGCTGTTGCTATCATGCGCCAATTTTTCAATGGTCCTTGGTTATCATGGAGGGAGGTCCCTGCACATGCTAAAGTTGGAATGTGGAACAAGTTTGAGGTGGTGTAATTAACTTATATTTCTTATTATTAACTTTTACCATTGCTACACATGCCAATTAGTAAGTCTGATTACTTGCGACCTATATGTTGTTAGGAGATACACACAATTCTTCCAGGATAATTGCATCATATGCATCAAGTTTGGAACAAGCATTGTCAACGACAGTTGACAATCTCATTAGGAAGGGTCAGAAGCCAAAAGCTTGTGGAATCAAAAGGAGATTAATATGGAGCCCGTGATAAACCCCTTAATTGGATCTTTTGAAAAAATTAGAATAAGCTAATTGATATTTGGATTTCTCCAGAATAGAAGAAGAAATCAAAAGCCAACACAAAAAATAGAAACACCATGAAGAATGGTAGCATCTCTAAATACTGTGGGGGATCAATCGCATTTGTCAATCATGACGAACGACTGATACACATCTTTATTCAATTAGATTTCCAATCAGCCCATTATATGTTAATGAATTTTTTCTTTTCTCTTTTGTAGAAAATAAAGTTCGGTAGGGAGCCAATAATAGTTGAATCTTTTAATCGGATGTATAAGACAAAGCAAGGTATGGGAGGATATGTGGATAAGAGAAGTGAAACTGTCATGGTAAGTATAATTTTTTTATGATTTATAAATATTATTGAGCTTGCTCATGTTTATCTCTTGTTTGATCCACCACATAATATTTTTCTCTTCTTTCAAATCAACTGGCAGACAAAATACTCAGCTGAAAACTCCAAAAAATATGGTGATGTATCCACCTCAGATGCTCCACTACGTGATTATGACTTGTAGTTTGAGGCAACTGGTGTCTCAACTCATGGCCATGTCTATGACTTTAGTCTCCTAGAGGATCTCACTGAAATTATTGGGCAATCATCATCCTCTTCCACCTCTACAAATCAAGCTCCAGAGCTGTACACGTGTGAAGACCTTCTAGGTATTCTTAAGTACGAAAAGAAAAAATGGCAAGAGGAGGTTCTTCAAAAGATAAGAGAAGAGATTGGCTTTGACCAAGGCATGCAGATCAGGGGAGTAATAGTGATTCTGGTTCTATTGATCATGCTTCATTATGATTGCTTTTGCCTTAGATGATAGGACTTTGCATTCCTAGAAGGAATAAAATCTTTGTTGATCTCTATTACATACTTTTGGACTTTGATTTTGATGGATTTACGACATGTTGATGCCTATTTTGAATGACATGTTAAATGACTTTTGCGTAATATTGAATGCCTTTGCTATTAATGATATTATTATTATTATTATTATTATTATTATTATTAGCCAATCAATGTACCAAATATACTAGGTTATTGGAATGTGATCAGTGACCAAATTTAGTTACTGAATTGTTTACCAAGTATTTGTGACGAGCAGCCATAAACTTAGCGACAAGATTTTGGTTACTAAAATTTAATTTTGCTCAGTGAGTTGTAATAAATTAGTAACGGTAACATTGTCACTAGGTCAGTGATGGAATTAAGGACAAATTTAGTGACAACATTTGTGACCATGTCGGTAACGACTAAATCTGTCACTGAAGGTTGTGACAGATCAGTGACCAAACTTGTGACCGAATTCTGTGACAAAATCAGTAACCAAGTTGCCTTCATCACTAACTTAGTGACTGGTTAGGGACGAAAAATACGTAATTTTTTAAATATTTAATTCTTGGATTTGTAACGACTTAATGACAGCGGTTTTGTCACGGAGGTTAGTGATGGGAATCATCGCCGTCACGGAGAATTTAGTGACGTGTGTTTTTGTAACCAATTTAGTGACGGGAGCTCCGGTCACAAATTCCGTTTTAGTAACCGAAAACACGATGTAGTGACGGAAATCCCCGTCACTATACGCGTGTTTTTTGGTGGTAGTAAGTGCAGTTGGCACCGAACCACTATGCTTTATTTCTTCTTTAGCTTATTTGCCTATTCATTCAGTTACAATTCTAGCTAAAATTGTTTAACTAGTTTTAATTTGTTTCATCTTCATCTAGCTAACTTTGATTAAAATTGTACTCTTGATTGTATTAAGTTAGCTCCTCTGTTTAGATTATCTCTCCGCTATACTTAACTTTATAAGCTAAATTCTCCGCTGCATGTTCTGATAAGTTAAAGGTTTTAACTTATCATTGTGTTTGTGATGCTTCCTTCTATTGTTTGATTTTTTCGCCTATTTACTTAGTCAAATGTCTGATTGAATTGCTTACTTTCTCACACCCTTTAGTAGCAAGTATATTCAAATTAATTTTTATTTAGCAAAGTTTCACTTGACAAATCTGCATTAAGATTCATTGTATTGAATTGCATGCTTGGGCAAACTTAGACTAATCTTTTATTAAGCTCATTTATCTGCTGTCTAATAGTTTTAATCTTGATTAGATTAGAATTAATATGTTGCTAAGTTTAAGTTCTACTATGCATCCATATAACCTACCTTAATTAACTCAAAAGTTTAGAAGTAATTAAAAGTTTGTAAAAGCCCAATTCACCCTCTATCTTGGGCTGCCATCTGCCCAACAAAAATGAACATCCATCTTGGCTTTTCAAGCACTAAACTAATGTGATGGATCATTCAGGCCCTGTTTGGGGGAACTGTTGGAAGTAAAGCTTTTATAAAAAGCTGTTTGCTATTTGGTAACTATATTTCTAAAGTGCTGTGGCACTTTAATATGTGTTTGGTAAACAAACTAAGAAAGTACTTTTGTACGACAAAATGATCATAAAGGGCATTATGTAGTAGTATACAACAGAGCATAATAAAATATTATAATATAGTAATACATAAATATATAATATAGTATAATATTATTATAATGTAATATAATATTAAATTATTTAACATAACATATCAATATATTATGATATAATGTAATGTAATATTATATTTATAGTATAATACAATAATAAAGATATAAAATATTATAATTATTAGCATAAATTAATTTTTTATAATATAACAGTATTAAATTATTTAACATAATATATTAATGTATTATGATATAATGTAATATAATATTATATTTATAGTATAATACAATAATAAAGGTCTAAAATATTATAATTATTAGCATAAATCAATTTTTCATAATATAACATAAAAGGCAAAGTCATTTGGAGTGTGAATTTTACTTGCGTGGTGTTGAAAACTGCAATTATTTTTTATGTGTTCAAATATTATCGATATTTGAAAACTATAGCTGGAAATTCTTAAATTTGGTTCCTCTGGTACAAGTTATGGCATACTGATGGAACAGTTAGGTTTCTTAAACCATTTTTCAAATGATTCTTTTCTTTTTTTTTCTTTCTTTTCTTTTCTTTTTCTTCTCTTCTTCTCGAACTTTTCTTTCCTTCTTCTCTTCTTCTCTTCTCCTGACTTCTTCTCCCTTTCCCCTCTTCTCCTGCGAGGTAAAGAGGCGATCGGAGCTCAAGAGGGGGCCGACTCAAGGCCGACAGCTTCTACGGCAGTCGGTCCTCTCCTTCCTACGGAAGAGACACACACTGGGAGAAGTCGGCTGAGAACGGCGGCGTCGCAAGACGCCCGCAGCCGAGCCTGTGGCCGCTCCCCTCCTCCCATCCCAATCCCTCTGCCTGCCTCCTCCCATCCTAGCCCCTCTGCCATGCCATCGCTGGCGATGACCCCGAGTCCGACCGCGATCCCCCCGCACCCTCCTCCTCCATCTATCTATCTACCCGGGCGGCGTCCTCCACCCACAGATTGATGAGGACCCCTCCGCCCCCCGCCATCGCTTCCAGGTCCCTGACGTTCTCCACTCCGACCTCGACAATCGCCTCCTCTGGCTCCCACGCCTCTCCTCTCCTGCAGCCGGATCCACCTTCTCCTTCTACCTGGCCGATGGCTTTGAGGCCGTCCTCATCCATGACCCCTTCGAGATCCAAGTCCGCCGGAAGGGATTGGGCGAACCAGTCCTTTCCCTCGACTCTCATGGCCTCTTCGACTTTGATCAGCTGAGAGAGCGGCTGAGGAGGAGGGAGAAGAGAGGAGGGATTACTTTGGCATTGAAGAGGGGGAGGGAGGGGGATGGGTGGGAGGGGATGAGGCGGGGGGATGGAGTATTTTGGAATTTTTAACTGGAGGTATTTTGGTCAAAAAATTAGCTTTCCGACAAAGTTGAAAACAGCTTCTTTGGAGCTTAAAAGATCCAAAATGGAGCTTCTCCAAACAAAACTGTTTTCAATTTTCTGGAAAAGATAAAACAGCTGTCCGAAAATTTTACCAAATACACTTTTTCACCCAAAAGTACTTTTGGAAGGCTTTCTAGCCCTCCAAAAGCTTCCCCAAATGGGGCCTCAGTCTTCTTGCAATGAAAGCCATGTTGGGACCACGCCCGGATACAGCTTAGGATTTTACCTTTCTGCACTAAGCTAGCCCAACCAAGGCAAGCAATTAAAGTCAACGAAAATTTTACCAAATACACTTTTTCATCCAAAAGTACTTTTGGAAGGCTTTCTAGCCCTCCAAAAGCTTCCCCAAATGGGGCCTCAGTCTTCTTGCAATGAAGGCCATGTTGGGACCACGCCCGGATACAGCTTAGGATTTTACCTTTCTGCACTAAGCTAGCCCAACCAAGGCAAGCAATTAAAGTCAACGAACAAGCTTGAACCAATACCATGGCATATCATTAGCTAGATTGGATGCGAAACAACCTCCATCCAGTTGTTACCATATGTTGCGGGGACGGACACTTTGGCCGGAGCCTCACGCAATAGTTAGCCCATATTAAGCTAGCAGACAAAGAGGACTGCGTTTCTCCCGAAGTATTGTTCGCTTTGGGCGTTTTCGGCCCGCGCGTTCAGTGATGACGGGGGGATACCCTCATGGTTTTGCCTTTCAAAAGGCGCCTCGCTAATAGAGAGTGCTGGAGCAGCGCAGCCAGAGCGATGTGGTATTGTCCGTTTTGGGGATCGGAGATCGTAGACCCTTATAGGAAGCCACCCATTCCACCCCTCACGGTCCCCCCCGAGAGGGCGCCTCGCTAATGGAGAGTGCTGAAGCAGCTCAGCCAGAGCGATGTGGTATTGTCCGCTTTGGGGATCGGGGATCGTAGACCCTTATAGGGAGCCACCTATTCCACCCCTCACGATTTTGTCCCCTCGGAGAGGGTGCCTCGAGAAGAAAGAAACTTTGCCCCCCAATTAAGGCACAGAACCTTTCCGCTACTAGCCGACGTGGGACTAAATTCGGGTGACCCCCTCCCCCCAACAACATAGCCCCCCTAGCGGGAAGGTTCAGTGCGCCTCCCAGTCCTAGGAGGTAGCCTGCAGCAAGGGGCGCGACCCTTCCTCTAGCGCCAATCTGTTGCGGGGACGGATGCTTTAGCCGGAGCCTCATGCAACAGTTAGCCCACATTAAGCTAGCAGAGAAAGAACACTGCATTTCTCCCGAGGTATTGTCCGCTTTGGGCCTTTCCGGCCCGCGCGTCCAGCGCTGACGGGGGAATACCCTCACGGTTTTGCCCTTCAAAAGGCGCCTCGCTAATGGAGAGTGCTGGAGCAGCTCAGCCAGAGCGATGTGGTATTGTCCGCTTTGAGGATCGGGGATCGTAGACCCTTATAGGAAGCCACCCATTCCACCCCTCATGGTTTTGTCCCCCCGGAGAGGGCGCCTCGCTAATGGAGAGTGTTGGAGCAGCTCAGCCAGAGCGATGTGGTATTGTCCGCTTTGAGGATCGGGGATTGTAGACCCTTATAAGGAGCCACCCATTCCACCCCTCACGATTTTGTTCCCCCGGATAGGGCACCTCGAGAGGAAAGAAATTTTGGCCCCCAATTAAGGCACATAACCTTTCTGCTACTAGCCGATGTGGGACTAAATTCGAGTGCACCCCCCCCCCCCCACACACACGCACACACGCGCGCGCGCACACACACACAACACCATAGATTTAAGCCTGGAAATTACCTAGATTAATTCAAGCTTCCTCTGTTTGCGAAACTTCTTAGGCTTTAGAGCCAAAATGTCGAGACCTGGCTGGATTTTTAATTTAAATTTTTACAGATTGATCCTCGCAAAATTTTTAGAGGGTCAGAAAGCACTTGTAGCTTGAGCTAATCATTGGGCACAGAAAATTTTAAATTTTAAAATAGATCAGACTCAAAATTTGATGAAAAACAAATACAATTTGGACCCAATGCCCGATCCATTATTAGTTTTACTGCCCTCCAAAAATATTTTTAAATAATATATTAGTGTTTAATAAAATATTTGGAAGTTATTTTAAATTTGTTAAAAAACCGTAAAAGATCGGAGAAATTTCAATCTACCAAGCTATTACTTCAGTGAACAATAGGTTTATGAGGTCCAATTTTCGGCCCATATTAGGACAGACACTTCTTTTTTCCAAAAAAAAATGTTATGAATAGAAACAAAATAAAAAAATTCAACATCGATGTGGCTGCGTGATTTAGATGACTGCTGAAAAAGCTGTTATTTGGCATCATGCACCCCACGTGAATCTCAAACCGCAGAACAGGCTACTTTTTTCGGATGCCCACCAGAACCGATCCGCGTGCTCGCAAAATAGAATACTCTTATCAAACCATACGTAATCCAAGATCCAAATGAACCTTGTGGTACTTTGCCTTCTAATATTCCTCATCACGGGTCCCTTCTTGTAATCCTTTCATTCCTAATCCCTCCATCCCTCTCAATTCCAAGCAGCTCCATTAAAACACGCTCTCTTCCACCAGTTGACCCCACCCAGCTCACGTGGCCCATTAATGATCTCTCTCTGGGGTCAATCCTCTTCACTTCTTAAAGCTACGCCTTCTTCCCTGTTTCCTCTCTCTCATTAGATCATACCTGCCCAAACTCTCTCTCTCCCTCTCCCTATGTCTTCTAGCCTGAGAAAGCTTCCGGTCCGCCACCCGGTGGTGGTAGACATCGGGTGCAACTGCCGGCGGCCAAAGCTTTCCTTTCTCTTCACCTCAACCTCCCGTTCGAAAGCCAAAGCCACTCTCACCGACCCCTTCTCTCCCACCACCACCACCACCACCACCTCTTCCTTCACTGCTGCCACCTTCACCGCTACCACCGACACCTCCGCATGCGAGGACACGGCGTCGCCGGCCAAGCTGATCTCCGCTGCCGGGAGCCCAGCGGTGGGTGGGCGGGGGACGACGAGGAGGAGGAAGAAGGGGAGGGTGGCGAGGGAGAGCGTGGCAGTGGTCAAGGAGTCGGCGGAGCCGTACGCCGACTTCCGGGAATCGATGGTCCAGATGATCGTAGAGAAGGAGATATACGCGTGGGAGGACCTCAACGACCTCCTCCACAGCTTCCTCGCCCTCAACTCCCCCCGCCACCACCACCTCATCCTCCGCGCCTTCACCGACCTCTGGAGCGGGGTATTCTCTGCCCCCTCCACCTCTCTCCTCTCTAACCGGTGACTGGGCTTCACCGCCGGGCGTCTAAGCTAGCCGTTCGTGCTTATGCCTTAGGATTCCTTACTGCAGATGAGAAGACGTCAGAGTGTTTGGGGTTTGGCGTAACGTAGCGGATGGTGTATAATGTAATGATGGTAGGAAATGTGTAGTAAGAGTGTTGTTTGGCTTGGCGTGGAGGACGATCATGATGGGCGTGCGAAGGGGTTGTGGTGATGTTTTTTTTTGAATTTCTCAACCCTGAACGGCGTTTACTGCTTCCCTTGCAGAACTCAATGATGTTATTTATTTTATGCAGTGCTGTGTGTGGCCTTAAAGAGTGGGCCTTGCTTTCACGATATCTTTGGGTCAATCCTCTTTATTCTCTCTCTCTCTCTCGCGCGCGCGCGCGCGCGAACACACAGTTCCGTCTTGATATCTGAACAGTTAACCTCAAGTTTATCATATGCTAAAAGAATTATACAAGGTAACCATATGGCTTCATAATAAAGATTTGATAAAAAAAAATATTACTCAAGATTGACTCAACTCAACTCCAATGTCAACCAAGCTATACTCGAGTTCTAGTCTGAAATCGAGCTTCGATCATAATTAAAGAATATAATTAGAAGTTAGAAGTTAGGTTAGATTAATATATATATATATATAAATATAATTTTTAAATATTAAATTAATAATTTATAAGATAGATAAAAAATAATATTATTGAATATATATATATATACTCGACTAGGCTTGTGAGCCCTCGAGTCTAATACTTTGCTGCTTGAGCCCAACTCAAAAAATGTTGGAGCTACTCACGATTCGAGTTCGGTAATAGTCGTGTCGAGTCAAACTTGTATCCGAGTCGAGCTCAAGCAATTCACGAGCTACTTAACACATTTGTACCCCTAGTTGTTTGACAAAATTATGGTTCATATAATATAAACCAAGATTGCATAAGAAGCTTGGATCCTCATGATGTAATCATCATTTGTGAGATTTAATAAATATACCCTTGCTTGATTAATGCCCCTCTTTGGCTTTCATTTCTCGACAAAGGGTGAGAACTAATTAAAGAAAAGTGTAGTTTTAAGAGTTTTGAAGCAAACTGCTTAAATTTCTCCTAGTAGCTAGTTGTTATACGTTATGAGTATAACAATGGGCAAGTATTTATAAAGTCTTGAACCTCGAAGGTTTTCTTTTACAAGTTAAAATTCTGACTCAAAAAACTGACCCAATTAAATAGGAAAATTTCCAATTTAAATAAACTTATTTAATAGAATAGGATGTGTACTGTTGGGGAGGAAAATGGACTACCCCACAAATACAATTAAAACACCTGAATTCGAACGCAAGCTTGACCTCAGAAGGCATGAGCTCAGAAGGCTGACTTCATAAGGCCGAGCTCAGAAAGCTGACCTCAGAAGGCCGAGCTCAAAAGACCGAACTCAGAAGGCCGAGCTCAAAAGACATGAGCGTAGAAGGTTGACCTCAGAAGGCCGAGCTCCGAAGGCATGAGCTCAGAAGGCATGAGCTCACAGCCGAGCTCAGAACACCGACCTCAGAAGGTCGACCTCAGAAGACCGAGCGCGGAAGGCATGAGCTCAGAAGGCCGACCTCAGAAGACCGAGCTCAGAAGGCCGACCCCAGAAGGCCGAACTCGTCGTCCACATGCTGCGGCCATATCCTACAGCAGCCTCACCACACCATGCCTTGCTTGCTGGCCACGTTACGACATATCAACTAGGGATCATACCCTGCTACGACTGTCAACGCCTCACCGTTTTCAAGAACGGATTGTACCGTGCACCACAAGCAAGCCCTGGCTGCACGCCATCCCCACTCATGATGGGAATGGGCCATACCTTTGCCACCTAGACACATCTATAGGGACTATAAATAGCCCCGTAAGGTAACATAAAAGAGACTTTTGGCTGGGCCTACTAAACTCCACTCTAACTTGAGTGTCAGAGGGCCCTCACCGGAACCCCACTGGTGAGGCTTTGTGCAGGTCTGCTGCCGCACGGGAGGTGGCACTCGTCCTCTTCTTCCACTCACTGGCAGCTCCCTCGGCCCCTCCGGCGTGGTCACCCTCGGGCCAGATTTGAACCACAACATGTACATAGGTGGAGGGTATCTTTTTAATTTTTCATTCTTATTTTAAAAGTAAACAACCGTAGAGGCTGATGCAAATACAAGGTGCTTACATTACAAGTAATAGTGGTGGAAGCATGAGTTGCTGGATCTCCTTGGAACTCTTTGTGATATTTATATGACCTACTAAATACATATCTACATTTTAGCTAATATAGATCTCCTGTTTTCTTTAGAAACTAAGTGCTCGTTTTCTTTAGAGAGTAACTGCTCTCGTAATGTCATAGAAATATGGAAAGTGGAGACTTATGGTCAATCGTTCATCCGAAAAGCGCTTTTCATTACAATAGATGAAATACTGATACACGTGACTTGGGCCTAGTTAATATGAGGTACCTCTTTTCTTCTTTTTTTCTTTTTTTTTTTTTGTAACTAAGTACCTTTTTTGTCTTTAAAGAAAAGAAAAAAAGCGCACCTTCATGAAATAGGGTAGTTCTAAGCTTGTAAATGGGTCTGATAGATAAGGGACCCCATTTGACCCAACTCGCTTAAACCCAAACTGACCCATGTTAAAGGACCTGTAGGGCCAAATCGGGTCCTATTTTATTTTTTGGAGTGAGTTTGAGTTTACAAAATTCTGACCCGATCCGATCTGATCCGGCCTAAACCTAAACCTAGAAAATTGTTAGAGCCCATAAGCTGCAAGAGAGGCAGAGGAGGCAAAGAAGGCACTTACTGAAGCTTTCAAGATGACAAAGCGGGTGGAGTTATACGATGCAAATTTTCACTTGAAGCGGTTGCAGAGGAAGTCTCAAGTGGATGGGTTGGGTAGTTGTTGATGCCGCCGAGTTCAAACAGGCAAATGAGAAGACTACACATAAAATGTGTGGCTGATGCTCTTTGGATTTGAGAGATACAGAAGACGACCAAACTTGGCCGCTGGGATGTAGCCTTTTGGAAGAAAGAGATGGAGGAAACTGAGATACCAGGCTCTTATGATGGGAATAGGGTGCCACTTATGTACCTGCAAGGCTGCAACAAATGTTGTCTTAAGTGCCTATAGAAATGATCTAAATTACTTCTATTAGAGAAAAACCATGAATCTGCTTTTGAATTAGGATTAGTTTTATTCCATTTATGGCTTTGCTTCTGTCTCATGATAATGCTCATTAAGAATATTTGTAATGACAACTTAAGTTGTATTCTTTTCTAATATTTTCGTTCTTTGCAGGATTACTTTTCATGCTGAGAATCTAATTCTTTACTAACTAATGTAGTTTTAATAGCATGAAAAAGACTACTCCAGTTTCTTTGAAACTCTAAAATCTGGAATTTATCTTTTGATCTAGCATTGCATTGTGTTCCAATATATGATTTTCCAAGAATGGGGCATAAATGCAAATGCCTGAAGATCCAAAATCTACCCGCAACTAAGCTGATCTTTACTATGAAAGGCCGCTGAATGGATCAGATTTTGAAATCCAAAATGTATGAAATAAATAAAACAATGTCATAAATCTTGGCGATCAGACTCTTTTAATGTAGTGTGGTGACTAAAAGATCATTTCTCAATGGATAGCCAATGTACACGCTTACACTACAAGAAAAATAGTTTTTTCCGGCGTTTTTTATAGCATTTACCGACGCTCGGTAAAAATCCAGCCGACGCAATGGAAAGCGTCGCAAAAGCGTCGACTATACCTGAGTGGGAAAAGTTTTTACTGACGCTTAAAAAAAGCGTCGGCAAAGCCTATGCTTCACCGACACTTACTGAAGCGTCGGCGTATGAGCTTTTGCCGACGCACTAAAACGTCGGCTTAAACTGCTAATTCGGCGTCCAGGCTGGGTTTTTACCGACGCTTATGTAGCGTTGTCTAAATCCTATTTTTACCGACGCTTTGAAAGCATCGGCGATAGCGTGCCAGGCCGTGCCGAAGGGGGTTTTTAACGACGCTTTAAAGCATCGGGAGTAGATTTTTTTTTAAAATAAAGAAAAACAAAAGCATATTAAGAAATATATTATAGCAATATGAACTTGCATTAAATTTACATCAAGACAAACATACAGATCATTCGAAATATTCATATTGTCATATAAGATTAAATTTACATAAGTTTAGAATTACAATGTATTTTGAAAAATATAAGAAAGATACATATAAAACTCCTTAGATAACAGTCTCAAAAATATCAGTGACCGGATTCAGTACCATCATTATCTCTACGAGCTGTTGAAGTATCAAAAATCTACAAAAAAAAAAGAGAAACTTTAGAAATTATGAAAATCATTAACTCATGAAAATAAGTGATAATTATGTAAAGTCATCAAATATATATAGTTATTTACCCGAGGAGGGAGAAATCGTCGTAACATAGATGAAATATGCTCAAGCTGAGACTGCAAAGTTTGTTGGTTCTGCTTCAGCTCCGCTAACTCTGCCTGATGGCGATCCTTCATATCTTCAATTGTTGCCCGAAGTTTACTAACTTCTGCATTGCTGCTACCTTCTCCAACATTCTTATATACATTCCCACTGCAGACAACTGAGTGGGGGTAACTCCAATGCCATAACCCCTCACTTGACCATAACGCTCTAGGCCCAATAATTCGGCGAGCACCTGAGCTTCGACATGACTGATCGCGTCGGATAATGATGACTTTCCGACACGCTCTGAAATAAGAGTTGTTGCTCTGAAATATGATAAAACATTTTAAAATAGTTTCAAAGAGTTTCAAAATAACTTACGAATTCAGCTCTACGCCTAGCATAACTCATCGAGCCTGAAGTATGAGGAACAGTCTGAGAGACTCGTGCAGCTCTTCCAATGTTGAAATATGTCTTTCCAAAAAAAGAATAAACAATATAATATATTTAATGTATAAATTTGTAATCTATATTATTAGTAAATACGATCTAAGGAATTGAAAAAATATACACAACCTGAGCTTTCTCTGAAAACCAATAGTGGACAAGCTCCCTCCATTGATGAGGGATTACATCAGGAGGACAAACACGAGCCACCTCCTCTTCAGTCATGCCCACGTGCTTCCAGTCCGCCTTTAGTTTCGCCTTATATTCTTTCTATTTGCGGTTGACGGACTTCAGTACCCAATCATGGCTATTTGCAGGAAGGACAAACTTTTTCTACACCAAAGTCAAGAATGTTATAACAATGATAAATCAAAAAATAAAATTATAATAGTAAGCAAAATCAATTATTTACCTCAATAACTTTAAGAAGCTCAACCTTATACGAAGGAAGCATTTCATTCCATTTCGTATAGTTGAGCGGATACAACTGACCCTTCCGCGCAACCGATCCTAGAAAAGTCGATAAAATGCTTGCAGCCCTCTTGATAGGCTGCCCCAGTTCATTACATTGGACGATGATTTTCTCATCCTCACGTAGGCTCCACACGTCCTATGCTCGAGTGGGTCCTCGTGTCCTCCTCACTCTCCCCAGTCCATCTATAAAAATAAAATAAAATATCCATGGATTGTAAGAAAAATTAATATAAAAAATGTAAATCAAATTATCCTGGATGTGCACGTCATCCATGCCTGGACAATCAACAGATGGCATGTGCGCAGACTGAGACTCGTGCTGCTGGGGCTGCTGTTGGGACTGATCGGAAGAAGATCCCACGGATGTGTGCTGAAACTCAACATCTCTGAATCGTTTTCTTCGCGGCATGTTGTTACCTAGTATGCACAAAAAGAAGCAATATTAGTTAAATAATAAATAAAATCTAAATGAATTGCAATAGAATATATCTGTTTCACCAGGTTGTTTCTTGTGTTTTAAACATTGTAAGACCACAAGATTCATTTCAAACATTTATGAATAGTTGATCCAAGTCAATGCTCTTTTCTTGCTTCTAATTATGATGTAAATCTACTTCAGGCATTTTTTTTGTTGCCTTATTAGTTTTGAAAACTTTTATTAACTTCCCCTCTCACTGAACTTTCTCAAGTAAATGCCAGTAAGATATATGTGATGTGTGTGCATGCAGTCAATTAGTTAATCATCTAATTCTCTTTAGGCCTTGATATTTATGCATCTTCCAAATGCTTGGAAATATGGTTAGTTTTATTTAGATAGTTTCAGGTATTTTCCTAGTTACGTGTTGAAATGAACTAAGAAAAGAAGTATTCCATGTCTGTTATTGTACAATTGATTAATATAACCTGAGTCATCTATATACATGACTCAGTCAATGTGACGGAAAAAAGCAAACTTCAGGTGTCAAAACAGCTGAAATAGCTAGGCTCAGCTGTATTCTAAAACAGAAGCCCTGAATTAGGTTCATTTGCTTAATGTGCTTGAGTTCCATGAGGCTTGTATCAAACATGCAAAGTCATTGGTGCACTTTTTCATATCTTCAATTACATTAACTGAGGCCTTACTTTATGTGATTGTATAACTACTTATCTTTTATCTCTTTTATCTTAATGCTTTTATATTTTCAGGCTGTCTAGCTGCTGCTTAAGTTGGATGTGAATAATCCTGATTGCCACAGGTGTTTGGTATGTCACCCTGAAAGTTTCAACATGCCTAAAGCCAAGTGCTCTGGTTATTTCCATGGCTTATCTGGACATGCTTTTTCACAGATAAGATTCTTTCATAAAGTTAGCAGCTTTCCTGCCCCAATGATAGACTCAATGATACTAATTTGAAATACAAAAGTCATAAAATGCTGATTATTGCTCATTTTCTTTATTCTTCATTTTACCAACACTATATTTCATCAAGTTAATCAAAACATTTAGAGATTATAACGCTATCACGAGATCAAAACTACGAAATTAGAATGGAACAAGAAAAATATCTTCCATACCTTCGGCCAGAGATTTGTCGGGAGAAGCGGTTGGAGGAGAGGGTGCAGAGGATGCCGAATGCTGGACCGCCGCCACCGGAGAGGAGGGAGAAGGAGGGGACAAGGGTCGGCGCTCAGGAAACCCTAGAAACCCTAGGTTTTGGAGAGCGTGGAGGCGGAGGAAAAGCATTCGAAAGTCAGAAAGCAAAAATCGTGAATCAGAAAAAGAAAAAGGTGAAAGAAAAAAAAAGACTATGGAAACGGCAAAGAAAATACCGAGTCTATGACCCAGGGCCTCTCTCTTTTCTCTTCTCTTAGATAGCATGGTCCAGTTCGCCGGAGAGAACCCTAATCCAATACCTTTTACGGATCCACAAAAACAACAACAAAAGGTTTCTTCCCAAATGATCAAACACAAGAGGGATTCAATCAACAATCTGATCAAACCGAAAGAAAAACAATGGATTCGAAAAAGGGGAAGAACAATCATACCTTCAAGGCTCTCCCGATCGGCGCTGCAGAGGAGAGAGTAAGAGAGGAGGTTGCACCGCAGAGGAGGGAGGAGGAGAGGACATCGCTTGGCACCGGAGAGGAGGGAGAAGGACGGGACAACAGTCGGCGTCGGAGAGGAGGGAGGAGGAGGCAGAGGAGGGTTGCGCGGCTATTAGGGCTTGATATGTCGATCGAGGATGGAGGAGGGGGGCGGATGCGGGTTTTGAGGGGTATTTGGTTTTCAACGACGCGAATAAGCGTCGTCTTAGGCCAACTCTACGACGACGTTAAGGAGCATCGTATATTGCCAACGCTTTTAAAAAGCGTCGGCTATTTTTGGCGCTCTGCGGAAAATTGCCGACGCTTGTAGTAAGCGTCGACAAAAAAGCGTCGTTAAAACCCCTTTTTCCTGTAGTGTTATATACAATATATGCAAAATCTTAATTCTGAACCAGACTCGAATCGGACCCAACTCGTATCCAATTTTTTTAGGTTGGGACCAGGTTATACATAGACCTGACCGAACCTGAATAACCCATTGGGTTAGAAATTTTAGCCATGGATATCCGACCCGACCCGACCTAATCTTTTATAGGGTTGGGTCTGGGTCTAACATTAAGACCCAAACAAGGAACTGGGCTGGATCGGGTCACTCTGACCCAGTCCGACCCGACCGATCGATTTTCACCTATAGGTAGATGTGCAAGTGCTCAAAAAGGCTGCGGAGCCTCTCGCATCTTGCAAACCATACAGGCGGTATCCCCTTGGACTTGATCTCCTATTTTATCATTTTAATATTTATTTATATATATACACTAGAGATGTATGATTCTGGAATCAACATAAATTCTAAAAAAATACTATTTAATTTTTCTTTGTATTAGGATAAGTAGGTTGAGTTTTAGACTCAATATATTTAAGTTTGTCATTTGGTAAAAGTAGGATGGTGATATTTTTATGTTTTGGTGAGAAAGAGAGTATGTGATTTTATTAAGAGGAAGAAAGAGAGTCACGTGAGGTGTGGAAGAGAGATTTCATTATCTTGAGTTTTTTAAATAATTTTTCTCCCTCAAAAATATTTTTTCTCCCTCAAAAATATTTTTTATCCACTGTCGTTGCTTGATTTAATTGGTGCTTATTTTGGATCTTGAGCCGGCACATTTGATCCACATTACAAAGCATACCATTTTATGTGGTATCAGAGCTAGGTTGGAGTGCCATCTAGTAGTGTGTAGCTTCGATTAAATTTTTTTGGAGAACAGTTTCTAGGGCAATTTTCAAAATAGTGGCTTTATTATTGGTGATTTTAAAAGTAATTTTTTGGCGTGGTTTTACAGCTTGTAATAATTCTTTATGCATATATGCACACAATTTGGCTCTATTATGGTTAAATATTTAGATTATGATAGTCGATTTCGCCAACTTTAATATGGCCACTTTTGCTATCACTTATCTACTCCTTAAGTTGAATAATATCAATTATTCAATTTGGATGTTGTTTGTCCTTTTCGTCCCATCTAGGTGTGCTAAGAAACTTGTTTGATGAAAAATGATAAGCCAAATAGCAATGAGGTAGATAGGTGCGAAGGCATGTCACCGGCCTTAATGCAGCCAAAAAGAGGGTGATTGAAGGGATAATAAAAGAGTAGCATGGATCTAGGTGCCTTGACATTCAAAGGCTACAACTACCATCACACTACCATACGAAGGAGATGAATTTAGATAGGGATAAGGATTTAGATAGTAGAAATCTAAGTTAACACTGCTCTTAAGGTAGAGTCCTCCTAGTAAATAAAATTAAACTAAGAAAAAATAAAATGCATTTGTTAGATGTCCAAGATCTTTTTATATAATATAATTTTATTTTTATGATAAAATATAATAATTACCCATTTTGGTGGTTGCTATCTTTATTTGACCTCCATTTCTAATGGTCCTGATAACTGACGCAAGTTATCGTTCCACTACTCTATATTCATCAATAGAATTACTATGACTTTCAACTACCTTTACTCCATCTAACTTTATCCATGTAACTCTTACTCATAGCCTCCAACTAGATTGTTGAGTCTAGGTGTAAATAGAACTCTATGGTCAAATTATGTCTGATGGGACAATATTTATAGAATATCTTAAAAGAGTCAAGAACAATACCAATAGATATTCATAACAACAAGGTTGTGACAGAAAAAAGTAGAATTTGAAAATGAAGAAAGTGATATAAATTCTCCAAGCTACAATGGGTAAAGAAAACTATCTCCAGAATCTAAGATATAGAAGATTCGAAGGAAGCATGAAATATTCCAATAGCTGTCCACTTAAGATTTAGCAAGGGGAGACATCAAAGTGTTCTCAAAATAAAGATTTGAAATAATGGGAGCTTGATCAATTAGAGGCTTGATTGAGTTTAGCAAAAAGATTAGAGTATGGTAGATTAATCAGGTCAAGGATCCATTAAGTCTAGAAAAAAAAAATTGGAGCAAAAAGAGTTCGATCAGATGGGCATTGTATCAAGTTTCGAAGAGATTATGATGGAAGAATTAGTTGATTTAAAATTTTTCAGGAAGAGTCAAAAGATGCCGCAGTTTATATGGTCATAGAGAAACATATTAAGGAGTTAAACCATATAGAAATTCTTATACTGAAGCTATCCAAGATATGAATGTTTCTTTTGGAAAATTGGTTGGCCATGAGGATGAAGAGCTGGTTAGTTTTAAAATAGTTTCAAATATCAAGCAACAAGAAGACATGCTTAGTATATAGTGCCTTGGTATTTGACATGACTCTTGGTATGCCAATTAATTTTGAAGCTGCTCCAAAATTTAAATAGTTAGAAGAGACTATGAATGAGAATTTGATTTCTTGTATCAAAGCCAGCTGTATTCACATATATGGAACCACTCAAATGAAGGTATAGGAATATGTACAAAGTTTTGTTGTTAATTTTGCTTATTTGCAAGTAAGGGTCGATGCTCTAGCAAGTAGTAATTGCAACTGACAACTTGATGTTTGTTGGCGTAAGCTAACTATATTCATATATATGGAACCACTCAATCGAAGGTATATGAATGTGTCCAAAGTTTTCTTGTTAATTTTACTTATTTGCAAGTAATGGCTGATGCTCTAGCAAGTAGTGATTGCAATTGGAAACTTGATGTTTGTTGGTGTAAGCTAGATGCTCTATAGAATCTCGGCATAGTAACCATAGAGTCATTGTTAAATGAAAGTATTGGAAGGTACCATCGACTCTAAAATATGCATCGAAAGGGATGAGCTAGTAAAGAAGTTATTATTCGATCCAATAAAAAAGCTATGTTATTTAATAGTTGTTTCAGCAAGTCATTGCATGTTGCTGTTGTTGTAGTAATTATGAAAATGACTATTATGGTATTTCACATTATTGATAAGATTAATATTACCGGCATAGAGTTTGCAACTAGGAGTGTTGGAGCCATCAAGAACTCTAAAGCAATTACTATTTCTTTTTTAGTGTTGGCTATGATAAGTAGGCCGAGACTTGGCCCGTGAGTTGTCTTTTAACAATGGGATAGTGACTTGTTTGTCTTTTAGTGGGAGAGAGGATGCATGTTTCTTTAGTAGGAGAGAGTGACTTATGTGTAGGGGAGAGTTCTTTTTCTTGAAGAGAGTGACTTATGGGTGGGGGAGAGTTCTTTTTCTTGAAGAGAGTGACTTATGGGTGGGGGAGAGTTCCTTCTCTTGATCCAGTACTGCAATAATTATGAAAATGGCTACTAATGTTGTTTCACATTATCAATAAGTTTAATATTTTTGGTACATAGTTTACAATGAAGAGTGTTGGAGTCATCAAAAACTCTAAAGCAATTACTATTTATTTATTTTTATTTCTTAGTGTTGATCTATAATAAGTAGTTAAGACTTGGCCCAATATATCTGAGTTTGTCTTTTAACGGTGGGAGAGTGACTTTTTAGTTTTTAGTGGGTGAGAGAATGTATGCTTTTTTTAAAAGGAGGAAAGAGTGACTTATGTGTGGGAGAGAGTGACTTGGCCCGATGTAACTTTATGAGAGAAAGCTGAACTTATTATTTGGACTTTTATTTTTTAAATTTTATATTTTTCTCTCTCCAAAAAATATTTCTTCCAATACTGTTCAATATAATTGGTGCTTATTTTAAATTTTGGACTGCGCATCTGATCTATATTGAAAAGTGTGTCTACATATGATACGTCTAGTTTATCATAAAAAAAAGAGAGGCTAGAGACCTGGAGTCAATTGTCCATATATTGTTAGGAAAGACTTTTAGTTTATCCTTGGGTATGTGTATTATAAAAATATATCATCAAAATAATATTATGTTATTAAAGTATAATCAAATGTAATGAATTACAATTAAGACAAATGATATCAGAGGAAGTTTAAATTATGTTGAAGGTATCCAATGATAAGGGAAGCAAATATGCTTGAATGATAAAGGGAATGGCCACTTTGTATACATCCTAACGAGCAACGGGTATCCAGACCCTGAGCCAAGAAGCCGGTTGGGGAATATATTGGCCCGGTAACGAGACATCTTTGGTGCATTTTGGCACGCAACACAAGTACAGAAAGGGCCAAGGTCTAAAATAATGAAGGACCCAGCGAGATAAAATAGGGAAAGGGCCAAGGTCTTGAAATAATAAAGGACGCAGCGAGATAAAATAATGAAAAGGAAGTGCGTCCGTGCATTTTCTTCTTCGCTGGTTCTTGACTACCTGACAATGTTATTGCTGCTTCCAAAAACAAAAAGGGCAAAAAATTACTAAAGCACTCCATAACATTAGGTCAATTTTACTAAGTATCTCTGGAGTTTAAAAAAATTTAAAATAATTCTCCAAATTAGTTAAGTAATTTAATATAGTCTAACCATCCATTTTTGTTTATTTGAGCTTATAGGATTCTATTATGTAATGGTCAGATGAAATTTTAATTAGGACGAAATATCATTGTAAGAAGTTGTTTGGATGGAGAGGAGGAATGAAGAGGAGGATGGAAAAGATAGGGAGAGGAGGGATAAAAATAGTGATGGGGGCGAGGATTAAAAAGGATGAGGAAATGTTGGAAGAGGAGGAAGTGGTGGGAATAAAATGGGGTTTGGGACTCGGTTAGAGAGAAGAAATAGAAAGGAGGGATGGGGATTGTAGCGGGTTTTAGAGAAGCGGAGGACATGTAAGAAGAGGAGAAGTTGGTGGGAGTGGGTGGGGCTTTGGTGGTAGAATTAGGTTAGATAGAGAGAAGTGATGGAGAGAAGGAATAATGACAACATCTGGCTTTAGAAAGGAGTAGGAGCATCTTGGTTGAGAAAAAGATAGTTGGGGTAGATAGAGCCAAGTGGGACTAGGTTAGAGAGGAGGCATTGAGAGAAGGAATGCAGATGGTGGTGGGGTTTAGAGAAGAAAGGAGGTGGTAGGAGCAAGGGGGGCTAGGAAAATGAGAAGAAAAGATATTTTTTGATAAATAAGCCATTTCGATAAGGACAAAATTATCTTTTATGATAATGTCTTAGGCCCCGTTTGGAGAGCTTTTAAAGGGTCAAAAGGTACTTTTTGGCCCTTACTTTTGAATGAAAAAAAAGTGTTTAGTAAAATTTTCGAGAAGTTGTTTTAGTTTTTTTAGAAAGCTTGAAACAACTTTTTGGAAGAAGCTCTATTTTGGAGATTTCTGAAAAAGCTATTTTAAGCTTTATCGAAAAGCTATTTTTTGACCCAAATACTCATAATAAAATATATCAATTGCATACTTTGTCTCTTTATAAATTTAAAAATCTGCTGGAGCCTTAACAAAAAATTTTAGTCATGGATCAGACTCCCTTCTGTACGAGAAAATGTCATCTTGTTTTCTATTATTATTTTATATCTACCAAAAGCTCTACTGCCAATAGCTTTTCCAAAAAAAGCCTTAGTCATGGGGAATGTCAGATGGGATTCATGACCGCATTAAACTAATTAACTAACTTTGAGAATTATTTTGAAACTTCTAAAATTTAAAGTGTACTAAGTAAAGCTGATAAACTTGAGAAGGTATTTAAATAATTTTTTTAAGCAAGTATTCGGACGGCATAACAAGCCAGGCCTGTTGCTTCGGGCGTGAGAACCTTTAAACAACATTCAATGGGCCGAATCGTGGCTTATCGACGTCAATGGGCAAAGGATGGTCAAAGCTGAGGCCTGCGGCTGCTGACGCGGCGAGACCTTACATGACCAAAACGTAACTCCACTGGCAGGCGCAAGAAGCGGGTGGACCCCATCCAAAACTGGTTCTGGCGCTTCTGGGTTAAGAGTTGATTAGACTTCCCATGAACTTTCCTTTTCCAGCCATTTTGATGAGAGTGCTGAAACTTTCAGACCATGTACAGCTTTGGCTGACGTAGTGGACCCAACGAAATCATATGAGGGCAAAAATGACTTCATGCATTTCGAACTAAAATTATTTTATGTTACTTGGCTCCCATTCAACTTGCCCACAAGAAGGTATACCATTAGGATCCTCCGCCGCGCAGCTCGTGTCGCAAAGTGCTATACATTCTTAGATAATAACTCATAAAAAAAAAATAGACGACAGCCAATTGACACATACTATATATGACATAACATGCTTATAGTTTGCTTTATTTGATGGCTATTCATCTATTCATAGTGGGCATCCATAGCTGCAGCATTTTGACATCCACGGTAGAGGATCCATTGATTATACTATATTATTATATTAATAATAATTATTATGGCATTACTGTAATAAATTATTGTAAGAGAAATATAATAATATTTAAATTATCATGTTATTTATTTTAATAATTAGTCATAATTATTAATATTAATAATATTATTTTCTTTTTTAGCTATTATTGTCTTATAATAATAGTAAATGATGGCACTATGATATTATATTATCATAATGTGTTACAACATACAATATAATAACAATAATAAACAATTAAATCAAATTATTACATTATTATAAATAAATTATAATTAATTATATTGTTGACTATTATTTTTGTTTTAGTAATATTTATTATTGGAAATATAATTACTATTATAAAAATATTGAAAATATTTAACAATAAAATAATATTATTTTGTTCAGTCGGTACACTTCGACAATCCTCACCTCATCAACAAATCAAAGAGCACATTATTTCAATTAATCCTCACCTCATTATTTCTTGACTTCTCAAAATGTGGCACCAATCCTAGGAAGCCCCATGAATCTCCAAACCCCACACCCCAATCTCCTATTTATAATAGGAGGGGTCGGTCCTAGAGAAAAATCTAGCTCATGTGGCACCAATCCTAGGAAGCCTAGTTAAGCACCAGCCACTTACGAATCCACTTGTGGTTGGCCACCATGGGTGAGCCCTTTGGAAACCATAAATCGAGGTCTCGTCCAGCCCATAAAGCCCTTTGGAAACCTAAGCTAACCACTACTCTAGCTAATAGATTCCATCTTCCGATTAAAATGAACTTTGGTTTGGAGCACTCCTTGAAAATGAGAAAATATGGACCGATCATAATAGTGCATAGAACAAGATAATGAGGTCCCATCTCAAATTAAAAGAATGAAATGAAAAATATCTTCTTCTTTGCCTTGGGCTTTGGGAGCAAGACATAAGTGACAATTCCTTTTTTTTACTAGTCTGCCTTGTCACAATAGGAATAAGTTTCAACCATTTGATCCCCTTTTCCTTGGGCTTTGGGAGCAAGATATAAGTGACAATTCCTTTTTTTTAGTGGTCTGCCTTGTCACAATAGGAATAACTTTCAACCATTTGATCCTCTTTTCTTTTTCTATTTGGGCTAGTTCTACTTTAGTGGTTGCTGGACCTGATACTGTTGCTGCCTAAACCCCAGGATAACTCCTTTTTGTTCTTTCCACCCTTCAAACTAAATTTTCTTTCAGGATGCAAAGCCTGTATAAAATGCTTCTAAGTTATTAACTCATCTCATGGGTTTTTTAGCCACTTGAAGCTGCTAGAGTAGCTCAGCTCGTGTCAAGTCTTACCATTCAAAGTGTCAATAAGAATGAAACCATATATCACTCATGCTAGGTTTAGAATGTACTACTCTCTCACCTTTTTCTCCTACTCCTCTCTCTTTCTATCTATCTAGACTAAACCAAGTTATAAGTCCTCATCAATCCTCCAAGACTTTCTCCATTCAATCGTACATTGCCTATATAGTCCCTCCTAGTCATTTTCATCATCACATACTCCACAAAGTCATTTTTAAAAGCAAATGAGTTGTACCAAAAATCGGCATGACTTGGTTCCTCCACCTCAAAATTGTTATCCTCATTTTTTAAGTGTTTGAGTGAATAATTAGGATAACTAGGCCTACATTCTAGTTAACCAGCAGCCAAGCTAGACATTAGAGTTCACTTGCCATTACTTTTTGGACAAGGATACTCATTGTATTTAAACTTAGTTGTTTAGCTTATTTTCTACAAGTTAAATAAATAAAACCTAGATGGTCATTTTATAACTTAATTATTTTCTAAAAATCATTTTGTATGATAAATTTTGTCTTGAAACATAAAAAATTGAACCATAGTGATAGATTTGCAATTAGGAGGTGACAGATTTAGCCTTAATATAGTTACAGACCAATTTTAATTTGCTTGTTGATTTTTTTAAATAAAATGGGTGGAATCTCAAGTAAATAATAATGTGAGGATAGGATTGCACCGAGGTTTCTTAGTGGCTGCAAAGAAGAATTTAGAGCCAAAGATAACAGTAAATATGGAATGGACGAACATATTATTCAATGCATCATCTCATAAGAAATAAGAAATTGTTCTTTTTTTTACTCATTAAACAATAGTTCTTAATTAATCAAATAATAAGATAACAAAACATTTTAGCAATTTGGCTAATTAGCACCCTCTTTGCTCCCCAAGAATTTGACAAAGAAATAGATTGATTTTCTAACAATTATAACTTTAACATTCTTGAAAAATAGAAATGTAAACTTAGTTGAAAGAATTAAGGGCCTATGTGGTGCTAGTATACTCTCTAAAGGGACCTATTTGGTTCTTGGATAACCTAGTTAACTTTTGGAGATCAATTATCCAGCCGAACACCATCACTTTCTATATAGTTAAAGATCATAATTTACATCTATTTACCTACTTAGCCTAGTTAAAAATATTTTAGGGGATCAGGGGGAGGGTGGGGAAAACTTTAACCACCCAGTTAAGGCTCCCTCCCCTCAATGTTCTCTCTATTTTGCCCTCCTTCTATCATTTTTTACCTCTCTTTTTGTTGTCTGTTCCGGTTGATATAACCAAAAAAAAATAGTATTCAACCATTTAGCTTGATTGCAACAATGAGAGAGAATGACGAAACAAGAAGAAAAAAAAGAAAGAATAAGAACACATAATATTTATGTGGTTTAGTCTACGGACAAAGATGATGCAAAAGTTTCACTATAAAAAAATAAAGATTACAAAGTATATGGTTTCCTCTTAAATCCTAAACTTCAATACATTAGTTCTCCAGAACACTTAATTATTCTCTTCTTTTTGGATTACATGGAAGAAATATATATAATAAAATAAGTTGATTGGGACTCTAATACAAGTGTTAGATTAATATTAGCTAAGACCACACGGGCCCTTATACAAGTATCTGTAGCTCAAAGAGAAATATGAATAATCTGAAGCTTAATGTTTTTGTTTTACATATGTATTTGCTGACTATACTAACAATATGTCTTAAGCTATCAATTATACTAACATATGGTATACATGAAATGTGCTCCACCTTTTCCATAGTTTGCGGTGATAATGAAGCAGATAATTTAAATGTGAGGACAAAAGAATACTAGCTGGTTTGGATCTATCCATATCAAAGTATTCAAGCACCTTCTCTTTGAATCTTTTTTTTTGGGACAAGGACAATCAATCTGCTTGGCAATCCTCATGGATCCCCATCATGAAAATCCTTCTTGCCACACCCAAGTCTTTCATTTTAAATTCACCACTTAGTTAAACTTTGAACATGTTGATTTCATATTTGTCCTAACTACAATCAACATATCATCAACTTACAATAGCAAATACCTATCTGAACCATCTGGGAGCTAGTTTTCTATAATAAACATAGCTATCATAGTGATTTCTGGTTTAACAATTATCAACCATAAAAGTACCAAATCTCCTGTACCACTACCTAGGTGACTGCTTCAAGCCATATAAAGATTTTTTTTTACCTAGTAAACCTGATTCTCTTTTCCAAGAGCAAGAAATCTCTCTGACTATGACATATAGATTCTTCCAACTCACCATATAAGAAGACAATTTTGACATCAGGCTACTCAAGCTTTAAATTAAATGCGCAAACCATAGCAAGTAGTACATATATCGAGTTATGTTTTACAACAAAAGAGAACACTTCATGAAAGTACTTCCTCCTTCTGAGTGTACCCCTTTGCAACTAACTATATCTTGAACCATGCTATCTCAGCTGTAGGAATGCCTTCCTTTTTCTTGGAAACCGATTTATAGCCTGCTACTCTTTTATGACTTTAGGAAAATTCGAAGTATAATTTTCGTGAAGTGACTAAATCTCTTCAATAATGGTTGCTACTCATTCTGTAGACTCCTTGTTGTTAACTGCATCCTGATATGGGGAAGGTTTCTCACCCTCAATACTCCTAACTACTGCAAGAGCATAAGTAACCATATCTATAAAATGTAAAGATGGTCTAATCTGCCTTCTCTCCCTACTAGTAACAGTATTGTTTTGCTGTTGTTGTGGGGATGCATCATCCTGCATCTCTGTCTCATTAGGCTAAGTTTTGTGACACTATCTCTAGAGTTTAACATCAAACTCCACCTATTTGCTGTACCATGGTCTATATCTACATTGTCAATGGATTTCTTCTTTTGGTTTAACATTGCAAACTCAATAAAAGTAATATATCGACTAATAGTAATTGTGGATAATTTGGAATCATCTATATAGCACGGTCTATATCCCTTCACCCTATCTGTATAACTTAGATATATGCATTTTCATACCCTCGATTCAAGTTTACCATCTTATTCATATGTTTTGCAACTTTATCCTGCTAAAGTGTTTTCAGTATAGTGTGGTATCTCACTATATCTTCATTCTTGCGAAATCCATCAACTTCACCCTAACAGTCTTAGATTTATCGATACTTAGTATTTTAATCTTCTTTTCGATCTACTTATCAACCAAGGCTTTTTACTGTTTGAATTTGACAAACACTTCATCCTTGTATTTTAAAAAATAAATCTAGATCTTTCTAGAATAATCATCAATAAATATTAGAAAAAAATAGTGTCCACTCAACGATGCAACTGGAGAGGGAGACCTCAGAGGTATGAATGGATATAATCCAACATTCCCTTGATACCATGAGTATTGGTACCAAACTTTGCTCTTCATTGCTTATCAAAAACACAATGCTCATAAAAGTCCAATTTTTCTATCTTCGCACAATCAAGTAGGTTTTTCTTGAATAGAATCATCATTGTTCTCTCACTCATATGCTCTAATTGTATATGTCATAACTAAGTAGCATCTAACAACCCCGACAATGAAGAAACCCCTATATGTTATTGTTTTACGCAGTAAGCGATACAAGTCATTAACTGACTTTCCTTTCACCACTACTGGATCTTTCTTAGAGACTTTCAGTAAATTATCCTCTACAATATACTTATACCCTTAACAATCTAGAGTATCTAAGAAAATCAGGTTTATTTTCAATTCCAAATTATGTCAAGCTTCTAAGGTCCTTACTGTACCATCGTTCTCTCAATTCGAATCGTTACAACACCAATAACCATATCGGATTTATTATCTCCCAATAGAACTTTTTCTTTCCTAGTTTCATAGGTGGAAAATTAATATCTATTAGGAGTCATGTGAAAGGAACAACCAGAATCAAGAATCCACTCTCTTGCAAAGCTATTGAGAATGACTGACAAAATCTTACTACCGACATTGTCAGAATTTTTCGTGCCACACTAGTACTAGCTTCAGATATATACTCTCTCTTTTTACTCTTTTGTTTTTTTCTCTGGACAAAGTATTATAATGTTCCCTTCCTTGTCAGAGTGAAAATAATTAAAGTTTCTGTATTTCGACTTTGATATGGACTTACCCTTATTGCCAAAATCCTATTCTCTAGCCTTACCTCTAGTGATCAAGTTTTTTCCTAGATTCTCTGCATGACTTTTAGACATCTTTTCCTTCAACTCTTTAGATTGCAAAGCATCTTTTACATAACTAATTAAAGAGATTCTCTTCTATATAGCATGGTATCAATGAAGTTCTCATAGGAGGGTGGTAGTAAGCAAAGCAAAAAAAGGGTCTGATCTTCATCATCAATTGAAACGTTGAAGTTCCTTAAATCTAGGATAGCCATATTGAATTCATCTATATGATCTTTTATGATAACTTCTTTCATATACAGGGGGTAGACGCGATGCTTCAAGTATAATTTCTTTGGGAGTAACTTAGTTATATATCTACTCTCTATAGTTCAACCACTATCTTTTTTTCAATGGCTCCTCTAATTACCACGTCTGCCAAACATAATTATATAATCCAATGTGCTTTCCCCAATAGTTTGTCCTTTTCTCCGTTGAACATGCTCTCTAGCAACTTCTTCTTGCCGTTTAATACCATCCACAACCCTTGTTGTACCAACACAGCTCGCATCTTAACCTATCAAATGTTGAAATCATTCATGCTATTGAACTTTTCAATTTTGAATTTTGTATCATCATCGTGAAATCCTAATAAAAATGCACTACTTGTTGTAATAGACAGGAAGAATAACAAATAAGAAGAAAAAAGGAAAAACAACAAGAACGCACAATATTTATGTGATTCAGTCTATTGACCTATGTCCACGAGCAGAGATGAAGCAAAAATTTTAGTATAGAAAATTGAAGATTACAGAATACAAAATTTCTTCTCAAATCCTAGCCTCCAATACATCCATCTTTAGAACACTCAATTGTTTTCTTCTTTTAGGATTATATGTATATAGAGCGAGAGAGTAAGTCAATTTGAATTCAAACTAGTATCTTACAATAATTAAGTTAGTATGACCCTCAGCTAACTATTCATATGACCCAAACATGAATATGTATGGTGGCCTAGAGGACCTTTTTCCTCTACTCAATTAGCTTCAGGAACTCCGCTCCAAAAAGAAGGCCCTCTTTTGGCTCTCTAGAGCTTGTAAACTCAAGTTTACTTAACGAGCCCATATCTTTTCCAACTCAACATTATTTTTGACAAGTTAGCTAAAAAGGAGAGAAGCAGCCAAACAACAGTTTTGATACCTATGTTAAGTTATCCACTGCATGGTTTGTTATCCAAGAACCAAACATGGTCTTTGCGTACAAACTATTATAACCAACAAAAATTTACAAACAAATTAACCATCATCTATTTATAGGTTAAACTTTGACAATAGTTGTTTTTTCGAGTACATTTATCATTTCTTTCCTGTTGATTCATTCACACTAAAACGTTTAAGTTAACAATTTTTTGTCGTCCAATGACAAAATTATAGGAATTTTAGTTTGCCTTTCCAACAATAAAAATGTCAATTGAGTTCTAGAAATCTTTCTTGTTTATCTAATATAAGGATTACAGCTAGTTAATTCTAAAAAAAAAAAAAGAACTTAGACAATATACGTAGCCCAACAAAATTGGCCGTCTCCTATGATCCGAAAAGCTTATTAAGGTGCAGTTTTGAGTCCACTTCAACATGACGCTATTCACAACTTATATTCCATCAGGATTTTATCTTTTCCACAAAAGAAGGATTCACCTTCCGTCATGAGAATCCATAAATGGTCACCCGCTGCACAGATTTTAAAGCATTCTAAACTTGATCATCCATTTATAAAAGTGACTAATAGATGATCTAGCTGGAAGGGAGATAAATCCTTCTTTTGCATCAAAGATACAACTCTAATCCTCAGCATATGAGGCTATTGACATAGGACAGCATTCATGTAAGGTGGAAGCTTTTTTGTACGGCCATAAAAAGGGTAATACGCTAACAGCCACCTTTATTACAATTCTTTATCTGGAAAGCCTTTATTGTAAGTCATCTATCAAATTAGGTAATTAGTATGCAGATTAATGATAAAGATTGTAAATCAAGTTTTATGCCATTTTATTTTATTTTTGTTATTCTTTCCTGAGAAAGAAGTGACGATTTTAAGGTAATAAACAAATAAAAATAAGAAACAAGACAAAGGAAAGGAACAAAAAAAAAAAAAAATCCATAAATAGACTACCCGTTAGAGATTAAGAATTGAAAACACCTTCATATCCGGCTTTACAACAACAACAAAAAAAAATCACGTTTATCTTAATTTGGAAAGTAATTGAATTACTTAATAGCAACTTGTCTTATTCTGCAACAAAACTACATGGCTTGCATGTAGCATGAAGCCAGAACTTGTCTGGCTAATCATGCACCAGCTAGAAGCAAACAAATCTGGCATCTTCATCCTGACAAGTTTGCCGTTAACGAGGTGAAAGGGCACCTTTCACCTGCTGACCTTGGTTGCTTTTTCTTCCGTATTTACTTTTGAGACGACCTCCTTCCATCAAAGGTTCCATCAAATTCTCTAATTGGTCATTCCATAGCACAAGCATGACCTCAATGCCCACTTGTACGTGGGCGTGAGCGATAGAGAAAGACAGAGATGGCGTATCTAACAAATAAAATTCACTTGTATAAATCTAGTAATATTTTAATATACAATGAGATGACCATATGAACGTAACTTGTTTCATCCCAAGAACATGAAAGAGAGGGAGATGGTGCGTATAGCATCCTGTTGCTTACTCTCAAATAGACCTACAAATGTACACACAGATGCTATCATGGATCGAATAAACTGAGTTAACATAACCCATTTCCTTCCTCTTTTTCTTCGACTTGAAAAGTGAAAGAAGAACAAGGAGAAGGAGAAGCAAGGCCTAGAAGCACATCTAAAAATGCCCCAACTATGAACTCATGAGTCCACTTCCCGTTCACCCTCAAGTACCACCCCAGCATCTCCTCAAGCCACCCCAAGTCCTTCACCCCATGCGCCAGCACCATCTCCTCCATTGACACCTTAAAATCCCAGTACGGGTCCTTCGAGTCCATCGCCATGGCGACGCTCCCTTCGAATGGGACACCTTCAGCCACGGAGGCCTCCTCCAGTATCGAGCTCGTGCTGCCAGGCTCGAAGAAAAGCCGGTCTGACCTTAGCCCACGTATGACAGCCTCGACTGTTTCACCCCCTGAGGCCTCGGACACGGTTGAGAAGCTCTCAGATTCCATGGCTGACGAAGTGGTGAAGCATGACTCGGACGAGTCGAAGTGTGCTGACCTGACGGTCTTGTGCACTGCATCGCCATCACCATCGCCCACAGCCCTGAAGGAGAGAGTCCTTGGTTGCTTGCAAGAAGGCCAAGCCCATGAAGAACTAGGAGAGGATGACATGGAAGAAGGAGAAGGCCTTGTGTCTCTAGTCTTAAAGAAGAGAGAGGTTAGGCCAAGTTTCCTACCCATTTGGCTTTTTGTAGGAGTGGAGAAGGGGAAGTCTGAGGTCTGGGTGAATTGTCAAGCCTCTATGTAGCTCTTGGAGAGGCTTTAAAGGAGGGTGAAAGATCAGGTTAGCTGAGGTTGTCTTTAAAGCAAGAGGTGGGAAGGAAGGGCGGACCCTTGTGGAGTCACTTATGGGGGGAATAAAATACAGGGTGTAGAGCATCAATACACCGTTGAATAATTTTTGCTAGTGGGAAGGGATTTGAAACGGTCTGGGGATCAGCTCTCTTTATCTTTGTTTGCTAAGAACATGCTAAGGGTGCAACTCAAGCCATTTGTCTTGTTCAGGGGTTTTGATTTCATTTTTTCTATTCAGTAATGCGTGTTAGGTTTTGTCCTTGTCTGGTCAGTGAGGGGCCGGACTTGTTTCAGTTTTTTAAGATTAGACCGCGAGGGTTGCGGTTGCTTCAGAAGTAAAGGATAATTTTCCATATTGTCTTTAAAAAAATGCGGGAGCAAGAAATTTACTAACGTAAGGATCGAAAGGAAGATACATATGAGCAAGTAAACATTTCAGATTGCTTTACATTCCCATACCCCTAAACATTATAAAATATATAGGGAGTTTATAAATGAAGAATCGTATTCTGAATTTTGGTGGTTAGATATTTACATTTTTAAACAATCGTATCATTTCTGCAGAAACAATATGATAAAATGCACCTAATATAAATGCAATACTATATTGGCATTTGTGTATAATTTGTTTAGAGAAAAAATTGGTATATAGTTGGAAAAAATTATTTTTTAAGGAAAAATATTATCATCTAGATAAAGGCAATTTTAAATTTTATCATACGCGAAAATAATGAAAGTAAACTTTTCTTTTTGGTAATACAAGCAACCTTTTTGTTTGCAGGATGTCCTAGATTCAAATCTTACAGAGGCGTTCTTGAGAAAATTAAATTTCTTACTATGCCTAAGAACTTTTAAGCATAATGACCAATGTAAGTGAGAGGACATGTTTATCGAAAATTAGTCCTGATTGAGAGAAAAATAAAAAGCATGCTTCTCTTATTTTGTGATAATTTACTCAGTTGACCTGTAATAAGAAGTTACATTAATTACTATCTTGTTAGCTAGATGATGACTGATCAATGATCCAATTCTTCGGAAATTATTTAGACATCTTAATTAGTACAGGGAGTTTCATTACAAATGCACAAGTTTCACTTTCTAGAACTGGTGAATAACAAATTAACAATGCAACATAAAGATATTTTATTTGAAGTTTGATTCTCTAACTTGCGGATTTCCTGAATGCCAGGAAGCGTAAGAAAAGAAAGAACCAACTTTTGGACTTGGTAGTTGGCAGGGGGTGAAAATTTGATGTTTCGAAGTTATGACTCACACCATTCCCCATGCACTTACGGAAAGGAGATGGGACATGAGATAGGATTTACTGCTTCACGTCTAAAACTTGCTTTTGATTTCTTCCCCTTCTCATTTCTCATAGTTCTCCTCTTCCACATTTTTTGTTGCCATTTATCTAACAAAGTTCTATCATCGTTTGTAATTGTATTCAAAGCACCAGACTTTCAAGAAGAGTGTCACATGCTTCACTTTGTTATCTTCTCTCCCACCAAAAAGAAGGAACAATCTTGTGGATTTATCTACCAATAGATGCAGTGCTAAATGACAATAGGGTTATCCAATACATCAAGGGCAGGCCAGGGGACACCACGTGAACTCAGTATACAATTTCCCAAAAGCAGTCACTCATCAACTTGACCTGAAAGGTGGTACCATTGCGGAATCATGACTTATTGCAATCCTTCTACAGTGAAAAATCTTGCGTATCCATGTTCATCCCTTTTTGATCATTGGTTGGTGTTGGTAACATGGCTGAGAAGGCATACCACCCGTTTTTTGTTTATAGAATGGAGATTGGAGTTATTACGCCACTTTATGATACTCCTTATTTACTTCCTCGCTATCTCCAAGCAGCTTCTTCCAAACATTAGAAGCAAGATTACTTCATCATATATTTCTAATAATTTTGTGCCATTCTTGCACAGGGACCATGTTCTTGTTCTTTGTATCAATGTAATTTTCTCAGATATCTCAAGAAAAAGGAAAACTGAAATCCCTTTTTGTTCCTGCTCTAACCTTTTGTTGTTTTATCTTTCAACAAGTTTTAGGAGCCATTTGATTAGGGAAAATTCTGCTTGAATTGAAAATGGATATATTTTTTTATCATGTCACATATCAAGGAAATTTCAGGCACAGTTTTACGCATATTCTAGTAGAGGATGACTTCCTCAAACACATAAACTAAAGCTCTCTGTTTGTCAAAGGCCTCCATCCGTCCAAGGCCGTCTTTGCCTCTGCCATAGAGACGTCCAAGCGTCCTAGAGTGCACAGTTGGTGACTTTGTCTTCTATATACAGTAGAGTAGCTAACCAACAAATCCAGTATCAACACAATATCCACTTGGTAGGACACATTTGCCTCTCAATAGGGTCCTGCTGCTCCTGTCTATGAAGCTTCAATTTCGATACTAACGAATGGCAAGTAGATTAGACAAGACCACACCTAACGTGTTGCATTTCCTTGTCTATTATTTGTCCAATTTGTGTGTCTTTTAATTCCTCATTCGGGTAAGGTCAATCAAATGAAAGAAAATATTACTCTCTACATTGGTTTAGAATGCAAACAAGGGTACGGAGGCAATAATTCAAGCCATGTCTCCGCATTGTGTCTCCCTGTATTCTGTGGACCCTGTCAGCTAATGATAGTTTGAAGGCATCTATCACGGCTGCCATCAGAAGTTGCTCTGATGACCACCTCTGATAGATAAAACCTTGGAAGTATTCTGGTCCTCTGTACAACCAAATTGGAAAGCGTACTGAACCTATACTTAAAATATCTTCATTTGTATAATCCCAAAAAAGATTTACTCATTTAAAATTAACAACAAGAGGATCAAATGAAGGGGGCAAGATGGAGTGAGAGAAAGACAGAATATGCTATATTTCTTTGAGCCGTTTGGTGAGGAGGCATTGACTTGAAGTGGACATTGATATGTTGATAGTCCTCGAAAAAGAGAGATTGATATGTTGGTGTTCATGTTCAGTGTGGTAGTAAACATAATGTTATTTATAGGCTAATATACTTCTAGAGTGAAAAGAGAGTAATAAGAGGCAATACGAGATTTGTTCTCCAAGCCATATGGTTAGGAGGCATGAAGTGTACTTTATTTGTTAATCACTTGGCAATGCTTGGATCATGATCAATGATGTGGATGTAATGTGTAAGAGTTTTTTTTTTTTTTATAGAACAAAATGGTGGTTATTTATAGGAGAATCATCTTCACAAAATGAACGATAATCTAACTCCTATTGCATCCTCCACTGATCTTAATCAACTCCTGACCATGTGCCATGCTCATGCATGAGTCCAAGGATAGCGACAGAACATATGGAAGGATTTGTTTTGAGAGAAAATATTTGGCGATTGCCAATAGAGGAGCTGAGAGTGAAGATTTTGGTTAGAGGGAAACTGATCCAACTCTGATGGTTTTTCAAACTATGGTTTGAGCTTTCAGGAGGAGAGTTTTAAATACTAAGTCTCATGGTGGAATTAAAATCATGATTTAAAAGAGACGGAATACTCCTTATAATTTTTATTTTTGAGAATGGAATGGAGGGAAAAGCATAGGTGCCAGTTTTGTTTTGCAGGCACCTACGACAGCAGCTACCATACAATACATACCACTTCACAGTCCATATGAAATGTGTCACACTAGTATAAAGTTTACCAATGCAGGGAGGTGAGCTGGTTGGTGGTGGAGAGATTCTGTCGGAATAGATCATAGCATATAGCTGAGTAGAATTTGAATCAAAATTTGCAAATGATATTTTGATCCAAAATCAAATTGGAGTTCATATTTCGATACACTTGTTATAAATTTGTATATCTATACTATATCGACAAAAGCAAGTCCACCATCATTTTTTTGGTTTATTTTTCGTCTTCACAGAGCCCTCGAATAAATATACCCAGTTGCATCTGCCATCAAAATGTATTGAAGACAACTTGGTAATGCAAAAGAGGTATCCCAAATCTCAAATCCACTATGATCCATCACATAAGTAACCATCCAATCAACTGCTTGATTAACCTCCCTGAAAACATGATTAATTATGCATGAGCTGATGCTCGATTTAAGTCTTCAAATATCCAGCGTCAGTGAAGATTAGGCTCCTGAAATCACCATCAAATGAAGCAATCACCATCTGTTTTTAAGTAAAACTTATGAAGTAAAATAAGGTAGTGTGATATTAATGTAATATTAGGTAAATCATATTCAGTTACTTAACTGTCTCATCCCATAAATATCTGTAACCGTTTTTATCTCTGTCCAAACTTTAAACTATTCAACTCAAATCATTTCAATTGTTAATGGGTCCCAAGTATTTTGTTTGCAAAGCCCCTTTACATGTCATAAACTAGCAAACAATAAAAAAGGACTAATATTTCTAACCTCACCCCCAAATCGACTGCATTGAGATGGCAGATGCAATGGCATGGAACTAGTAAGAACTATTAGATTTATTCATGATTAAATGTTTTATTTTATCACAATCTCTTGATGGTATGGTTTGTTTGTTTGTTGGGTTTTGTACTCACAAGGTTATGAGTTCGAGTCCTTCTTTCCACTGGTTTTTTTTTGTGTCACCCCCCTTCTTCCCACATGCTTTTACGACCGTGCAAACCTTCTTCCCATATGCTTTTACGACCGTGCAAAGCTTCAAAAGGAAGACGATGCTGCTGCACGAACGTAAAAGCAAGGATGCTTTTACTACCGTGCAAAAGGGAGACGCGCCCGTATGCTGCTACACGAACGTAAAAGCAAGGATGCTTTTACGACCGTGCAAAAGGGAGACGCGCCCGTCTGCTTTTACGACCGTGCAAAAGGCACGGGACGCGCCCGTCTGCTTTTACGACCGTGCAAAAGGCACGGAGGGACGCTCTCTTCAGGGACGCGCCCATCCACGCGAATGTTTCGCACCTCACGCAAAAGACGCGCCCACAGCCATACGCCTGTTAAAAGTCTATAAATAGACGACCTCTACAGATTAATTCAAAATTCCTTTTCTTTCTCTACTCTCTCTTCCTACCAGTTAAAATATTTCTTTCAAAATTGTTTAACGGGCTTAATGCATATTGATTCTGGGTTCGAAGCCTTCTTTGATCCGTGCAAATCATTGAGGCAGAAGGAATGAGAGGCTGTTGTATCTCAGGAGTAGAACGCCATCCAAGCCTAGTGCACTGTAAGGCGGCGAAATCTACTTCAAGGAAAGTGACCCACATACCACGCCTCAGCATCTCGGATTCCATTTTTCCTACTTTTACTTTTAATTTTTTATTTTAGCCTATTACTGCCTATTATTTATTGAAGTAGAATAGTTTATTTTTATTTCTGCTTCGAATTTATTGCCATCAATTCAATCTTGAAGTAGATTCCTACGTATAATAGGCTAGTAATTAGAGTTACCCCAATGGCCAATGCAAGTGACCCGGTTCCTCCTGAAAAGTTTAATGGAACTAATTTTAAGCGTTGGAGAGAGAAAATAGAAATCTTCTTAACCACGCTTGGATTATTTTTCATAATTTTTGACTCTCCTCCAAAAGAGGATGAGAATGAACCGGCTAGGACTTGTAATTTAGAGGAATTTAAGAAGAAAGACTACCTGTGTAGGGGTAGAATTTTGTCCTATCTTTCTGATCCCCTTTTTGATGTCTATTGCACTCTGAAAACCTCTAAGGAGATTTGGGATGATCTTAATAAAAAATATGGTATCCAAGATGCCGGAATGGATAAGTATACTGCTAGTCAATTCCTGTCTTATAAGATGGTAGACACCAAGCCCATAGTTGACCAAGCTCATGAGTTAACAGTGATTTATCATGAATTAGGCTTAAGAAAAATGGGTATAACTGAGAGCCTTCAAGTTGCTTGTACCATTGACAAGTTTCCACCTTTTTGGAAAGATTTTGGATTGTCCCTAAAACATAAGACCAAGGAAATGAGCATGAAAACCCTACTATCTGCCATTAGGATTCAAGAGCAACATCTTGAGAAAGACAATGAGCAAATCATGAACCCTGAGTTTCTAACTAAGGTGAACTTTGTAGAAGGCCAGAATAAAACCTATAGGTTCAAAAACTCCAAATTTGAAAAGGGTGGACCTAAGAACAAAGAAAAATCCATGAAGCCAAAACACCAGATCAATAAGAATGATCGGAGGCCGATTTGCTACAATTGTGGAAAATCCGGTCATATGGCACGAGTATGCCGGATGAAGAAGAAGAAGTATCAGAACTATGAACATGCACCTCCTCAACCTGCCAATCCACAAACCAACATGGTGTTTTCCAGTACTGGCCCTACTAGTACTGATGATCGGTATGTAACTTTAAGTCTAGAGTTAAATTTGGCAATTCATTCTACCGATTGGTTAGTGGATACAGGTGCGAATGTTCATATGTGTACTGATCGTACCCTTTTTACTGTTTATCAGGTCCAAAGCGGCCTAACAGTGACTATGGGGAATTCTACCTCGGCACGAGTACTTGGAACTGGAAAAGTACTTCTAAGGCTTACATCTGGGAATGTGCTTTCTCTATTTAATGTGTACCATGTGCCCGAAGAAAGAAGGAATCTGATCAGTGGATCTCTTCTGATAAGGAGTGGCTATTCTTTATTATTTCAATCAAAGAAAGTGATTATAATAAAGAATGGAACATTTGTAGGCAAAGGCTATGAGTGTGATGGCTTATATGTTATTAATAAAATGAATGATGTACCTTTGGATATTCCTTCTTATAGCAATAATAAAGTTATTCTTTCAGTATGTTCTTCATTTCTTTGGCATGCTAGATTAGGACATGTGAATAATAATACTATTAAAAGAATGATTAGTTCTGGTTTATTGCCTAATGTTTCATTAAATGGAAAAAAAAAGTGCCAAATTTGTGTTCAATCTAAACAACCTAGAAAACCATTTAAAATGGTAAATAGAAATTCAACTTTATTAGAATTAATACATTCAGATGTATGCGATCTAAATGGAACTTTGACTAAAGGGGGTAGAAGGTATTTTATTACCTTCATAGATGATTACTCTAAGTATTGTCAAGTTTATTTAATAAAATCTAAAGATGAAGCTTTTGAGATGTTTAAGACTTATAAATCTTTAGTAGAAAATCATCTTGACAATAGAATAAAAATTCTCAGGTCAGATAGAGGAGGAGAATACACCTCCAATGACTTGAATGAATTCTGTAGAGTTAATGGAATTCTACATGAAGTAACACCTCCCTATTCACCTCAGTCTAATGGAGTGGTTGAAAGAAAAAATAGGACTTTGCAAGATATGGTAAGATCTTTGCTAGCCAACTCGGGTTTACCTGAGGTTTGGTGGGGGGAAGCAGTGCTTACTGCATGTTTTCTACTTAATAGGGTTCCATTTAAAGGTTCTAATGAATCTCCTTATGAACTTTGGAAAGGAAGAAAACCTAACCTAAACTTCCTAAAAGTCAAGACCAAAATCTCCACTTTTCGGAAGAGCGTGAAAACTTTCATTATATGGCCAGATCTTGGTAGGGTTAGCTTCCATTCGTCAATCAATCAGACTTCGGCTACACCATCAAGAAGATTGATTCAGTCGATTTCCCCTCTGAAGAGCAAAGCCTATCGAAAGACCTTTCACTTGAGATAGAAGATCAGCCTTTGCACAATTTGCTTCTGATCTCGATAAAGCTACTCAGAATCAATTAGCAAGAGGTCAACGATTACGTGAGTTGCTTAAACAATCCCAATCAGACCCTCTCAAGTCCAGACTGAACTACACCCGCCTCTTATCCTCTTGTTGAGACCACTGTGCTGAACCAGATGGCCGCGGCGACGTAGAATACCAAAAGGAGTTATTCATGTTCAAGCGAGTTTCAACAATACCCTTGTAACTGTTACAGATGTACGAGGTCGGGTGGTTTCTTGGGCCTCCGCTGCCTACCCATCTGATGACCCAAAAATTGATTTAAAGATTAATTTTGATGATCACAAAACCTTGAAGTATAATTACTAATGCTTGTGTTGCAAGAAGAAAGATAATTTATTTTGCAAGGAACATATCAAGTTGGAAAAATACAAGAAGGCTTCAAAAGCTCTGAAGAAAAGTTGGAAGAAAGCTACACTTCATTGGCCCAAGTTTCAAGTTCAAAGGATTCAAGTTGGAGGAGCAAATTCAAAGAAAGATTTAAAAGAATAGTCCTCGAGTCGACTCTTGGAAGTTCCGAGTCGACTCTGGCACTCTAGAGTTTCAAGGAACAATGCTCGAGTCGACTCCGAGATTCTGCGAGTCGACTCCGACTGAGAACAAACAAAAAGACAGAGAGCTGATTTTCAGCGCTACAGTGTTCTCGAGTCGACTCCAACTTCAGCGCTACAGTGCGGAGTCGACTCCCAGCTACAGTGCCGGCAGACTACTATTCACAGGTCGACTCCTGTTTCAGCCGAGTCGACTCCTACTTCAGCCGAGTCGACTCGAGCACGCTGGGAGGCATAACGGCTAGTTTTTTCTTGATTCCAACGGCTCTATTTTTGTCTCTAACGGCTAGATTTTTGTTTCCACTCCCTCTAAAGCTATAAAATCAAGAGGAGAGCTAGGGAAGAGAGTATGGAAGTGGGAGAGAACATTTAGGGAAGAGATTTCAAAGAGATTACAAGGAAAATCTTCCATAAGCACAAAAGGGCCATTCAAAGTAAAATAGAGAGAAGAAGAGCATCCAAGTGAATCCCAAAGCTTCCTCTCCATCCGTGTGCTGCCTCGGTGATCCTCTACTTCGTGCAAAATCAGAAGAGGGTTAAGTAAAGAAGAAGCCGAGTTCCTTCATCTACAAATTTGTTTGAGGGCTTCTTCCCTTTACTTTACTTGTTTATATTTGCTATATTTGCTTATTTGAGAAGCTTGTATTTGATTTAAATTCTTGCTCTAATATCTTGTAACTTGATTCAATCAAGGGATTGAATCAAGGGGTTAAGGTTTGTTGGTGAGCCAAAGGGAAAAAAACCAACGTTGTAAGGTTGTGGTTGGTGAGCCTTTGGAAAAACCAACTGGGTTGATTGTGAACCCGGAAAACAATCGTTGTAAGGTTGTGGTTGGTGAACCTTTGGAAAAACCAACTGGGTTGGATTGTGAGCCCGTGAAAATAATCGGTTGGTTCTAGTCGGTGAGCCTGTGAAAACCGACCGAGTTCGTTGTGATCTCGCAAAACAACAAGTTGGGTTGTGAGCTTGTAAAACAATCGACTGTAATCTGAGGGATTATAGTGAAATTCCCAAGAGGTCTTGGGGAGTGGATGTAGGTGCTGGGGTGCACCGAACCACTATATATCTTTGTGTTTGTGATGCCTTATTTCTTGCGTTTCATGCCTTACATACATACTTGACTGTGTAATATCTCTAGCTTTATTTTTTAATTGCGTATAAAAGATTGTTTAGAACTTGCTTAGCTTTCACTCTATTCTTACAATTTACATAGATTAAATTGATCATACAACTATAAGTTAATTTAGGATCAATTGCGTCCTAAAGCCATAGTATAATTGCTCTAGCTTAGTTTGTCACTGCATTACTTATAATTACCTAGAGCTTAAGTAAGTAACATCTTATCATTCCGCTACATTCAATTTAAAGTAAAAAATTAGGGAACATAATTTTTAGAAAACCCAATTCACCCCCCCTGTTGGGTTGTCACCTTGGGCAACAAGTAGTATCAGAGCAGGTGCTCTAAAATTAATTGTTGATCTCACGATCCAGAGCCAAAGATCATGACAACTCAAATAGATAGTTTTCTAGAAGAGGGACAATTAATTGATAGACCTCCACTATTTAATGGCATAGACTACACATATTGGAAAGCACGCATGCGCATTTTTATTCAATCACAAAACTATTATTTATGGAATATCATAATAAATGACCTTCACACACTCTCTCAAACTGTTAATGAAAAAGACTTAGCACAATTGAATGATAATGTTATGAACATACTATATTGTGCTATCCATGAAACTATATTTAATAAGATTTCTGCATGCTTATCTGCTAAAGAAATCTGGAATACTTTAAAAAATATTTATGATAAATCTCAGATTAGCTCACATGTGCTTCAATTACATACTAACAGTGAAACTGCAGAATCTCCCTTATCAGCTGAGTCGACTCCCAGTTTGTCCGAGTCGACTCCTAGAGGAAAACAGTCTGAAAGGCAGAGACTCAGATTTTCAGACCCTGTCAGCGAGTCGACTCCAGAAAGGTTCGAGTCGACTTCGATGGTTGCCGAGTCGACTCCCGACGTTTTCGAGTCGACTCCTAAGGGTAACAGAAGAAAGACAGAACGATGTATTTCAGACCCTGCAACCGAGTCGACTCCAGAAGGTTACGAGTCGACTCCGAAGTTTGGCGAGTCGACTCCTAGTTACGTCCGAGTCGACTCTCAGAAGAAAGCAAGACTAAAAGGCAAAGAACCAACTTCGGGGACTCTGAGAGCCGAGTCGACTCCAAGCGCTCTAGAGTCGACTCCCAAGTCAGCCGAGTCGACTCCAAAACGATCCGAGTCGACTCCGAGGCAGTTCAGCTCCAAAAAACTACAAAAGGTAACTAACTTGTACTTTATGGCACAAGAAGATAAGATAAAATCTGAATCTACTTTTACATCAAATGATTCTCAAGAAGAATTCCCTTATGATGAATTATTAAATGCTTTTCATGATTTGTATGGTGAATGTAGAAAATTAGCTATAAAGAATAAAAATCTTAAGAAACTAAATCTGAAAATTTTAAAAGAAAGAAATTCTAGTGATGAGATACAAGATAAACTAAATTCTGAAAATGAAAGCTTAAGGTTAAATTTAGAACAATTGATTCAAAAAAATCAGAGTTTAATTAAAGAAAATCAAAACTTAAGTAAAAAAATTAACCAATTAAAATCTTTTATTAACAAATTCACTGTAAGTTCAGAAAGATTAAAAATGATGTTTGAAAGCCAATATGTTGCTTATGATAAATCAAAACTTGGCTTGACTCCTTTACTTAACAATAAATCTCTAGAGAAAAAGGTTATCAATTCACCAAGCAAACCATTAAATAAGATAACTTATTTCAAACATGAAAAGAATGGGCATAACAACTTTACCTATCGTTCTAACATAATTAAATCAAGTGGTAAAGTTATTACAATTAAACAAATTTGGGTTCCAAAAGGAACCATATGTCCTAACTCTCAAGGACCCAAGCAAGCTTGGGTACCCAAAATGAAAATATGAGGATGTAGATATAGGTGTGCCAAGATACCTATGGAACAAATAGAACTTTCATACAAATGGGTGTTCTAGACACGTCAAAAAAATGAAACTTGAAATATACTTATGAAAAGTAATTAAAAAAATAATAATAATGAAATCAGTAACCCTTGCATCTCATCATTATTTTTGCTTTAGTATTTGATTAAAATATGAATTGCAAGTATTGATCAATTTTGTGATATAGAAAATACTTTTGGGAATATAATCAAATCACTTCATTTTATAGTATACTTTACTCACTATTGGATAAGTTGCTAAATGATTAATCAATTTATTAAGAATAAATCTATGAATTCTCTATATGCTTGATTGAGAGTTTTTATCCATGGCATTATTGTTTATCGATCATAGATATGAAAATGTGTACTTGGTATACCTTTGAATATATGCACTATGAATACCAAGATTAAAGAAACCATCTTTGGCATATAAAATCAACTCATGCTAGTATGTATTTAATCTCAAAAGACCTTGCCATTGGCTTAGAGTATCTTCTGAAAGGTCAAAGTTTACTATGCATGTTAACTAAGGAAACAAACAAAAATCAATTTCTAAATCTAAAGATGTTTTTTTCATTACTAAATTTTCAGAAACTTACATTAGTTTTGTTCTTGGCACTCAAATTGAAATATTTTCTACATTGGCACAAACTCACAAAAAGGGTTCAGATGAAAAAGGTTTGCAAACTATAAAAATAAAGAAGTATCATGGCATAGTTTTGAAAACCAATTTTGCTGTGCACAGAAAATAATATTGAATACAATTGTTTCTGCACCAAGAACACCATAAGTGAAATAGGATTAATAGAATCCTTGATGAAATGAAAAAGGCAATGTTGTATGATAGTCATCTACTTAAATGATTTTTTTTAAAAGCTATCATCATTGCTTGTCATATATATGGTTAATCTTTTACATATAACAATCTGAAAATTTGTTAATAATTAGAACCAAATTGAGTTTTTTTTTGGAAATGCACTTAATGAAGAAAAATTGATAACTACTAAAAGACTAAATCAAGAAAAGATGAAATAGATCTCGATGAAATTCTTGCATTATTAGAAGTAAAGATCACCATTATCATTTGCTTGCTTTATGAGCTTTATATTCTGTCAAATGAATGTGTAGAATGCACTCCTATGTGGTTATTTTATTAAAAAAGATCTATGTAAAATAACCACCTTATTTGAAAACACTCATTACAAATATGATAAAGCAATATGTGATTTGGAACAAGCATCAAAAGCATGATATATAAAAGCTTGAGTAACCTTTTGATAAAAAGTAATAATGATAAATCTATACATTAAAAAGGAAGAATTTGTGATATCTTGCTTGCTCAAAGCATACATTGATGGCATCATCTTTGGTTCTACTAATGAAGATTTATATGGAGATTTTACTAAGCTCATGCAAAGTGAGTTTGAAATATGTGTAATGAATGAATTAACATTTTATTTCTCGAACTCCAAATTAAGATAAACAAGGAAGGGGATCTTCATTGACCAAAGTTAGTCCACAAGAAAACTCTTATAGAAGATTGGCATGAAGAAGGTATGTCTATGACCCCATCTTGTAGAATTTGAAAAGGATGAGCAAAGTAGATCTATTGTTTTAGAGCTGTATTGAAGCATGATAGAATAATTATTTTATCATACAGCTAGTAGACCAGATTGTATGCTCATTATGTGACCTTGTACAAGACTTCAATCTAACTTTAATGAATCATATTTTATTGATAACAAATAAATCATAATCTGAATTTTGATAGAAACAACTGTTTAAGATAAGTTGATTAAAACTTAGCTAGCGTGTCTTATTGATAATTATCTTAAGCAAATAAAATCTAAACTAAATCGATTTTGAAAATAAGAAATTGATTTGACCTTGATAAATCTTCCTATTGCCTCACATGCTTGTCCTTGAACCATCTTGGTTAATGAAACTATCTCTTTAGTTCAAGTGATATGTGCTTGCTTATATTTAGGCAATCTCTTGAGTAAAGTGACTCAATATTCAACTATTGTCATATCTTATATTGAGTCATCTAGTTAAAAATATGTTGGATGAATGGTTTGTATCTTAAAGAAACTAAAGACTTTCTTTCAAGAAAGAAAAGGAGTTTGTTAATAATGCAGGATCCTTGAGCAAGAAAATGAGAGATTTCAACTTGAAGGACACCTCCACATAAGATACAATAAACATTTACATGCAAACAAGAGAGAGGATCTTCTTCAGCCAAAAGTTCACACATAAGAAATCTAGTTTGGCTTGAAGAACATAGAATGAATAGGTAATTTTAGATACCTCTCTCATAAATTAATTGAGCAAAGTCAATAACTTAAATCTTATTATGGCATGATTAAATTCTTTAATTATTAATTTTTGATATCATGTCTATATATGTATTGACTGACTTATACGTTTAGAAACTGTTTCATGGTTTGCCCAAACTAAATTATTTCTTTGCCTATATCATAACCATAAAATATACAAGTATATGCTTAAAATTTTGATGTAAAATAACTTGTGAGAAGTTATGAATCCTTGAGCACAATGAAAATGTTGTTTGCATGATATACATCTATATGATACATAAAATTATTTCTTTATTCTGCTCTTTCATGTAAATTACTTGAGAATAACAAAAAGAGAGAGAGATAAAGAAAAGAAAATGGATATTATTCAAGAGAAGTAAAATCTAAGTAAAGGCAAATACTTCAATCTTAAGAAAAAGCAAAACAAGCATAATAGATTTGGCACATTTATGAGACTCGTGAAAGGGATAAAATCCGCAATTAATTATACTTAAACAGGGAGAGTTTGAAGTGAATCTTTTAAATTTTCTATATTGCTCATTATAGGGATGGTGCCAATGGGGAGGCTAGTGGTAGTACCCGGCACTATTTGACCCAACTATTCGGTGTAGGGTATATTAGGGACGGCACAAGAGGGAGGCTAGTGGTAGTACCTCGTGCCCCTTCCAACTCCACCGGATAGGGAGCAAATAGAGTATAGAGCATAAGAAAGTAAAAACAAAAAAACAATATCAAAATGTTCGTTAATTGGTTAAGAAAAGAAATTCAAAAAAAAAAGAAGGAGGAAATGAATGACAAAGTAAATGAAAGTATATAAGAAGAATCAAGTCAAGTATTAATCACTTGAAAACACACCTTAAGGATGAAATTAGTGGAAGATTATATTTAAATAGGGAGAGTTAATTCGAAAAGAATTGATTTTGATCCTTGACATGCTTGTTCTTAATATTTTAATGCATAACTTAACACATAATATATTTTGCATGTGGCATGATGTTTTGAATTATGGGTTCTCAATATTTTGTAATGCTCCATGCTTGGATAAGTTGATTGAAATATGTCTTAACTTGGAATATGTCTTAACTTTGCTCACAAGTCTTTGCTTCACCCTTGCCTCAAACTAACTTGTGTTCCAATGCTTGAATGTTTAAAATACTACATAAAGTTTTTTTTAGTAATATTAAAAAGAAATTTCAGTTTTATCATTCACAATTATCTTTGAAAGTTAAATAGATTTACAAAAAGAAGAAGAGAAGGATATTTCTATTTAGGCAAAATGAATTGATCTTGATCTATCTTTCTACTTGCCTAACTTTGATACATAATGTTCTAATACTTGTTAAAATATTCTTTATTTTGTATCGAAACTCAATATTAAATACAAAGATTCTGAAAGTGCTCGAATGTTATTGAAATATGTGTTTTCAATCTTAGTGATTTAAGATGAGCTACAATGTAGAAGATACATATCTCAAATTATAATTATGAAAGCCTTCTTGGAAATTCTTATGAAAATTCAGAATCTGATTTTGTATAAAAGCTTAAACTTAACTTAAAAATGCTTATATCGTTACATCTTTGTAACCTTAGTTATATGCTTCAATGATCACGTCATTCAGGAGAATAACTCAATATGATTTCTAAATGAAAATTTAAATATAAGAAAAACAGAATTAATTTTGACGCCTTAGTTGATTGTCTCGATACGCATCCGAAACATATCTTTTCTTATCCTTAAAGTGTACTAATATTGGTCTAAATAATGTGTCTTTCAATGATCTTAATTGCAAACAAATATTTTTAAATATACGATTTTATTTTGATATTAAAAAGATTTATTGTGCTTCATGTATACATTGCTGAAAAACTATGATTAAGAAATTGAGTTCTATAAATATATATACTTCAATGATCATCTATATGTTTTTCTCTCCTACATTATTAAAGACTTCCATCAATATATATATATATATATATATATATATATATTATTAAGAGAGTGAATGATCTTAAGTCTAGAAATATTTCAGCTCACTCAAATGATTCTTAAAAGAAAGAAAATGTAAATGCTTTTGAAAGAATTTGAGCTTCAAATGAATCATTTTCTGATTAATATTTCAGTACATTTTCTCAAAGATTAAGAGGAAGCATAACTTGTTCTTGAAAGATTAAAAGGAGTGATTGCTATAAATTTTGAATAATTCTAGATCACTCTACATTCTTGATATCATAAAGTTTCAGTTTTATTCACGTTTATCATTAAAATCTGAAATTCAACAAAAGTAAAGAATGATTAAAGAAGAATGCATCTTTTGAGGGGGAGCTTTAGATATTCAGTATCTTATCCTAAAGTTACTTTAATTTGATACATACCTTGAATTTTATGGATTGATTTTGATGAACCTCATTGTGTTGCATGACTTCATGAATACATAATAAGCTTGTACCTTGAGATGAGTTGTATAAAGGTTGTTTTATCTCAAAATTTGAGCTTTATGGAAATAGAATATATTGAACATATATTTTCGAGTTTGACAATTTTATTGGACACTATCTTCAAATTTTAAACTCTTAAATGGAATGAATAATTAAGGGGGAGAAAGAAAATTTTAGAGGGAGAGATCATATGGAACTTAATCGCATAAATCCATAACTAAAGGAGAGAAAAAGAACACCGAATAAGAAGTGATCCTAATTGCAATTCAAACAGTTGATCTTAAGAGCCTCTAGCTTAAGAACACCGAATAATGTTGAACTTCATTGAGTAACTCTTAGAAAATCTATTATGGAATTCACTAATGAGTTCTTATTGGCTTGCTCTTTAGAACTTCAATTTTGTGCCAATTCATTATTATATGTATCAAAATGTACTTATTTTTAAAGAAATAAAAGAACTTTGAAATCATACTTAATATATTGCTAGTATACTCCAAAAAGAAAATTAGTTCAATTGCTCTCATGCTGCTAAAATACTTAATATATTGGGCAAAAGATCTTAAATGAACAAGCTTTCATACTTATTATTAAAGAATAATTAGATTTTCATTCGTGCTTTCCTTGAATATCATTCTTGATACTCCTTGAATTAATTTCCACCTGTACTTGATTTGAAAACTATCTTTGGAATCACATTCGATGTGCTCTCATCATAATTTGCTCTGAAAGTCATCTTAATTAGCTATGATCTATGCTAATTAATCTTATTCTGACATTATTGCCTTGAGTTATGTGATTCATATTCTTGCAATAATTTGACATGCATTAACTGAAAATCAGAGTACTATAAGGAAAAGAAATATTTGAGTATCATTATCTTTGTGCTTAATGTTTCATTATCTTACAACCTTTTTGATGTTGTCAAAAAGGGGGAGAAATATCTGAGTATATGCTCATAATGCTTTGTGTGTTGATTATGTTAAGATTAAATCTAAAGCATTATCATGAAGTATATTTTAAAGATATATAATTTCTACTTCATGCAACTTAGCTATGCATTACTTCTAGAACACAATATATTTTATATTACATATACTCCAAGTTTTGTCATCATCAAAAAGGGGGAGATTGATGACCCAAAAATTGATTTAAAGATTAATTTTGATGATCACAAAACCTTGAAGTATAATTACTAATGCTTGTGTTGCAAGAAGAAAGATAATTTATTTTGCAAGGAACATATCAAGTTGGAAAAATACAAGAAGGCTTCAAAAGCTCTCAAGAAAAGTTGGAAGAAAGCTACACTTCATTGGCCCAAGTTTCAAGTTCAAAGGATTCAAGTTGGAGGAGCAAATTCAAAGAAAGATTTAAAAGAATAGTCCTCGAGTCGACTCCTGGAAGTTCCGAGTCGACTCTGGCACTCTAGAGTTTCAAGGAACAATGCTCGAGTCGACTCTGACTGAGAACAAACAAAAAGACAGAGAGCTGATTTTCAGCGCTACAGTGTTCTCGAGTCGACTCCAACTTCAGCGCTACAGTGCGGAGTCGACTCCCAGCTACAGTGCCGGCAGACTACTATTCATAGGTCGACTCCTGTTTCAGCCGAGTCGACTCCTACTTCAGCCGAGTCGACTCGAGCACGCTGGGAGGCATAACGGCTAGTTTTTTCTTGATTCCAACGGCTCTATTTTTGTCTCTAACGGCTAGATTTTTGTTTCCACTCCCTCTAAAGCTATAAAATCAAGAGGAGAGCTAGGGAAGAGAGTATGGAAGTGGAAGAGAACATTTAGGGAAGAGATTTCAAAGAGATTACAAGGAAAATCTCCCATAAGCACAAAAGGGCCATTCAAAGTAAAATAGAGAGAAGAAGAGCATCCAAGTGAATCCCAAAGCTTCCTCTCCATCCGTGTGCTGCCTCGATGATCCTCTACTTCGTGCAAAATCAGAAGAGGGTCAAGTAAAGAAGAAGCCGAGTTCCTTCATCTACAAATTTGTTTGAGGGCTTCTTTCCTTTACTTTACTTGTTTATATTTGCTATATTTGCTTATTTGAGAAGCTTGTATTTGATTTAAATTCTTGCTCTAATATCTTGTAACTTGATTCAATCAAGGGATTGAATCAAGGGGTTAAGGTTTGTTGGTGAGCCAAAGGGAAAAAAACCAACGTTGTAAGGTTGTGGTTGGTGAGCCTTTGGGAAAACCAACTGGGTTGATTGTGAACCCGGAAAACAATCATTGTAAGGTTGTGGTTGGTGAGCCTTTGGGAAAACCAACTGGGTTGGATTGTGAGCCCGTGAAAACAATCGGTTGGTTCTAGTCGGTGAGCCTGTGAAAACCGACCGAGTTCGTTGTGATCTCGCAAAACAACAAGTTGGGTTGTGAGCTTGTAAAACAACCGACTGTAATCTGAGGGATTATAGTGAAATTCCCAAGAGGTCTTGGGGAGTGGATGTAGGTGCTGGGGTGCACCGAACCACTATATATCTTTGTGTTTGTGATGCCTTATTTCTTGCATTTCATGCCTTACATACATACTTGACTGTGTAATATCTCTAGCTTTATTTTTTAATTGCGTATAAGAGATTGTTTAGAACTTGCTTAGCTTTCACTCTATTCTTACAATTTACATAGATTAAATTGATCATACAACTATAAGTTAATTTAGGATCAATTGCGTCCTAAAGCCATAGTATAATTGCTCTAGCTTAGTTTGTCACTGCATTACTTATAATTACCTAGAGCTTAAGTAAGTAACATCTTATCATTCCGCTACATTCAATTTAAAGTAAAAAATTAGGGAACATAATTTTTAGAAAACCCAATTCACCCCCCCTCTTGGGTTGTCACCTTGGGCAACACCATCCCTCCTTGTAAGAGGGAATATTCTACTTACCATGTCACAAAGCAATCGCTGAATTAACTCTTCTGGCTTCTGCCATTGAAGCAATTTGGGGTTGTTTGGCTAAGGTTAATATTCCTTTAGTTAAGAAAAGAAAATTAGGACCTAATACTTTTGATGCTATATTTCTTGGTTATTCTCTTAATAGTGTTACTTATAGATTCTTAGTCATTAGTTCTGACATTAATGGCATAGATAAAAATACTATAATTGAATCTAAAGATGCTTCTTTCTTTGAAGACATTTTTCCTTTTAAGGATAAAATAGAAAAGCATATAATAGATAGATCAAATAATAAATCTTGTAATTCACCTTCTAATGAAAATGAAAAAGAACTTATTGATGTTAATGAACTTGGTAGAAGCAAAAGAATTAGGAAAAAGAAAGATTTTGGATCTGATTTCTATACCTTTATGGTAGAAGATGATCCTAAAACATATAAAGATGCTATGAACTCATTAGATTCTATGTTTTGGAAGGAAGCTATTAATAGTGAAATGAATTCACTTATGACTAATGAAACATGGTTTCTAACTGATTTACCACCTGGTAGTAAGGCTATAGGTTGTAAATGGATCTTTAAGAAGAAATTAAGACCTGATGGTTCAATTGAAAAATATAAAGCAAGATTAGTTGCTAAGGGCTTTACTCAGAAAGAGGGTATAGATTACTTTGATACGTATTCTCCTGTGACTAGGATAACCACTATCCGTACTTTAATTGTACTGGCTTCAATCCATAATTTGATAATCCATCAGATGGATGTCAAGACTGCCTTCCTCAATGGTAATTTAGAGGAAGAGATTTATATGGATCAGCCAGAGGGATATGTGGCTCAGGGACAGGAAAGAAAAGTTTGTAGGTTAGTCAAATCCCTTTATGGTTTAAAACAAGCTCCTAAGCAATGGCATAGAAAATTTGATGAAATAATTGTTTCTTATGGCTTTAAAGTAAATGAATCTGATAAATGCTTATATTCTAAGTCAGAAAATGATTCATGTGTTATCTTATGTTTATATGTTGATGATATCTTAATTTTTGGTACTGATATGAATATTGTAACTGATATCAAGAATTTTTTATCTAATAATTTTGATATGAAAGATTTAGGTCAGGCAGAGGTAATGCTTGGTAATAGGATTACTAGAATACCTAATGGTATAATCTTTGATCAATCACAATATATTGAGAAAATTTTGAAGAAATTTGATAAGTACAACTGTAAACGAGTGAGTACACCTTATGAGCATGGTTTGAACTTGAAGTGCAACAAAGGTGATCCAATAGCCCAAGAAAAATATGCTCAGATTATTGGGACACTGATGTATATTGCAAATACAAGTAGACCTGACATTTCCTATGCTATAGGAAAGCTCAGTAGGTTTAATAGTTGCCCTAGTCTTAGTCACTGGGAAGCACTGGACAGAGTACTTAGATACTTGAGAGGTACCATGTCTTATGGTTTACATTACTCAAGATTTCCCACTGTACTTGAAGGATACAGTGATGCTAGTTGGATCACTAATTCAGTGAACCGAAAAGGAACTAGTGGATACATATTCATGTTGGGTGGTGCAGCTGTTGCTTGGAGATCATCCAAACAAACTGTGATCACCAGATCCACTATAGAGGCTGAGATTGTAGCCTTAGATTCTACATCTCAAGAAGCAGAATGGTTTAAGAATCTTATGTCAGAAATTCCTATTATGGAAAAGCCTATGCCTGCTATCTCTTTGTTATGTGACAATGAAGCTGCAATTAATACTTGTAGAAATACTGAATATAACAAAAGAAACAGAAGTCACATTAGTGTGAGACATAAGACAATTAGATACCTAATTAAAAATGGTATCGTTGATGAGAGTACAAAAGTGAAATTTTCATATTATCTTAATTAGTATTATAGCTAATCTTTATTAATAAAATTAATTAATTAATGCTTTATTTGTGTTTGAGTGCAAGTAATTCAAAAGATCCAATAATGCTGGGTTTGAGCCCAATGCTTGGCGTTCCGAGCTCAACAAATCCTTAGCGTCTCATCTGAGCCTCACGCCGCCCATCATCCGCACGCAATCCATTTCACTGTATCCAGATGCTTCAGCTAGCATAAGTGCCCGCGTTGTGGCATCAAACGTCTACAACCCGCCTCATTTAAAGCTCCCCTTCCGTTCGAGCAGGATTCATCCGTGAGGAGCTTCCCAGCGTCCGTCATCTCCAATCGTTTCATCTTCAAATTCCCAACGGCAGCGAGGGAAATCGAAAGCCAAACCGGCTCTTTCTTTCATCCGTGAAATAACTCCCCAAGCTCTTTTGGCTTCCAAGCAACAGAGAACCGTCCCAGCCATGAAGAGCATCCCAACCGATCGTGGCATCTCCTCAGAGTCCTTCCGTCTCCCCCATTTCTTCCCAGCTCATCCACAAATCCAGCAGCTGTGAGGAGTCTTCTCAACTTCCCAACATAAATGTCTTCCTAGTTTCTCTTCCCAGCTTCTCATCTACCCGTGAAGCACATTCCCAAAAATAGAGCATGCATCCGTGAGGAGTTTCCCTGCATTTGTGGCAATGTGCGCAACTCCCAAACTTCTGCAACGCTCCCAGCTGAAGAGTCCCAAAGTCGATTCAACTTCATTCATCCTGCATCTCAAGCAAACAGAGGGAGGCCACGGGTTCTGCATTCAAATCCACGCGTTTCAGCTGCGACCCGATCCGTATTCCCAGCCACACCTTCAACAGGCTTAACATGCTATAAAAGGAGGGATGAAGGAGGGGATTCAGGGGGGAGACAGCCGACGGAAGAGGAGGAAGCCAGCAGCCGCACGGATCCATCCAGCCAGGCCACGGAGGGGAGAAGGCATCATCGGGTGAAGGCAAGAAGGGAGCTGGGAGAGAAAACAGAGTGCCCTGTTTTTTGAACCAAAGAAAAGAAAAAAAAGAGGGGATTTATGCTTTATTTTATTTGTTCTATACTAATCCCTTTTTACAAAAATGCTTGCATCTTATATGGATAGCTAAATCTAATATAGCTAAGGCTAGGGAAAAGCCTAGCATTTTCTTCATGTATTTCCTTTAATCATCAATTGGATTTTAATATTTTTGATTTGATTTATGGTGCAGTAGATTGATAGAAATTATTTCAAACTTATATATTTTCTTTGATTTGTTATTTTCCCCGGGTATAACAGATGCTTAGAAATCCATGTAGTTTAAAATAGAATTACTGTAATGCTGCCCATAAAACTAAATCTATTTTATTCTGATTAATAGATGATTTTAAGAAATGCATGATTAAGTGCTAGGCTAAATCCTAATGCCTTAGTTATATTTTTTTGTTAATCTGAATATTATTTAGCCTTTAGTTTTTGTTCACTGTCAAATCCCTGTGGATTCGATCTCGGACTCACCGAGAATATTACTTTGCTACACCCTATACTTGGGGTATCCTACTTTTAATTTCTCTTTTAAAAAGAACAAGATTAAAATCGAGCAAGTTTTTGGCGCCGTTGCCGGGGATTTGCAACGTGCGAACGAGAACAAGGCTGAAAATTTCAATTCTTTATTTTTAGTTCTTCAATTTTTCTTTATTTTTAACACAGCTGAAATTTCAAATCTTTTCAGATTCAAGGGTGACACAAAGCGGGACTAGTAACGAGGAAGATCAAGATCAAATTTTTGGATTCCCGGAGTGAACAAACTCCGGCCGTGAGTATTTAAATTAATTTTCCTGTTTTGTTCATACTAGTCCTATTTTTCCTAGATTAAAATTTTACTCTTATTTAAAAAAATTAAAAAAATTATTAATTAAAATAATAAAATAATAAAAAAAATAAAAAAATAAAAAGAAAAAAAATTAACTAGTTTGTTTGATCAACTATTCAAATGCAATTTAATGTCATGACATAAAATGTTAAAAATCTTCTTGATTGTTGTATATAGTATAAAGCATTTGCATAAAATAATCTAAGGGTTGAACCCAAAAATCATCCCAGTGCATCAATATCCTAAGCCTAATTAAAATCAACTAAACGTTGGCTCCTAAGGATATTCGAGCTCAATAGGACGAAGACCACTGAAAGTTGCACCAATTTCGCTCTATGACCCTAGTCGATGTCTAGGCAAGCTTTGTCCCTCTAAGCGATTGAAGGGAGACAGTTTCTGTTCGAGAAAAGTGGGTTTTAAGTAGGACCTTTGCTATATGCATCGTGACCCCTCCACTTACCTGGGAGCTTACCTGGTCGACTAGGTTATTAGACCGGATTGGAGGCTTAAGTGTACTCTTCAAACCAGTTAGGAGCTGTCTAGAAATTTTTAGGAAAACATTAGAAATAAGGGTGCTATGCTTTGATACTGTTTGATTGTGAATAATTTTAGTAGCAGGGTGTCAATATTCATAGCTTTAGGTAATATTCATACTCATCCAAAACTCTAAAAAAATATATATATATACAAAATAAATAAATAATTAATTAATAATAATAATAATTATAAAAAAAGTCGACTGGTTAATTGGTCAGTATATGCGGTTGTGGAAAAGGGATAAAACGAAAAGATTATTTCGAGTTGAATCAAGGGATAAAAGTTCAAATATTCAAATGGAAGATAATGGTAGTAATCAGGGAGATAATGAATTTCAAGATGACTTACCTATTAGAACGCTTCGTGATTATCTACAACCCACTAGGATCAGTACCCCATCCTGTATGGTTATTCCTACTGCTGCGGGAACCTTTGACATGAAACCAGGAATAATCCAATTACTCCCAAAGTTTCATGGACTTGACTCTGAAAGTCCCTACTTGCACCTAAAAGAATTTGATGAAGTGTGTTCAACACTTCAATTTAATAATATCAATGAAGAGGTAGTGAAGCTTAAGTTATTTCCTTTTTCTTTAAAGGAAAAAGCTAAGTCATGGTTACATTCTTTAAGACCTAGGACCATAGCTACCTGGCAAGAAATGACAAGAGAATTTTTAAAGAAATTCTTCCCAACACATAAAACAAATACACTTAGAAGAAATATCATGAACTTCGCACAAAAAGATGGAGAAACATTTTTTCAGTGTTGTGAAAGATTTAAGGACCTTCTGCTTGCTTGCCCACATCATGGATATGAAATTTGGAGGGTCATTAGTTTCTTTTATGATGGTTTGTCCTCCAATATGAGACAATTCGTGGAAATGATGTGTAATGGTGAATTTATGAATAAGGAACCAGAGGAAGCCTGGGACTATTTTGATCTGTTGGCAGAAAATGCACAGGCTTGGGATACAATAGATAAGAACGAGAAACCTAAAATACCGATTAATACTAAAGGAGGAATGTATCATGTTAAAGAAGAAAATGATGTAAATTTAAAGATTGCTAATCTAACTAGGAAGGTTGAAGCCATTGAATTAAGCAGAGCCAATACAGGAAAGGCACCTACTATAGATGAAAGTATTTGTGAAATCTGTGAGAGTAATGCACACTTAACCAAGGATTGTCCTACAATCCCCGCCTTCCAAGAAGTGTTGCATGATCAAGCAAATTTCACAAATGCTTATAAGAGACCATTTTCTGAAACATATAATCCTAACTGGCGAAACCATCCGAATTTTAGTTGGAGACATGGACCCACTGCCAATGAATCTCAAGGGAATTCCATACCCTATGTGCCACCCCATAAGAGATCCCTTGAAGATACTTTGCAAACCTTCATGCAAGGGCAGACTCAAATAAATCAGAATACAATGCAATCACTCCAAGAACTTAAAAATTCTGTAGGTAGAATTGAGGCTCAACTTAATGTTAGGGAAAGAGGGACATTTCCAGCCCAACCTCAATCTAACCCAAAGGGTCAACATGAGGTCCATGAAGCAAGTTCATCCCAACCTAAATTTGAGCAAGTTAAGTCTGTCACAACCCTTCGGAGCGGAAAAATAATTAACAAAGAAATTCCAACGAAGGATGACAGACCTAAAAAATCCATTGAGAAAAGGGATGAAAATAATACTGAACAAGATGATCCAATACCTCATCATAAAATAGATGCTCCATTCCCTCAGCGTTTGCTTGCAGCTAAAAAAGGAGTACCTGATCAAGAAATTTTGGATATCTTTAAACAAGTAAAGATTAACATTCCTCTATTAGATGCCATTAAGCAGATCCCATCTTATGCCAAATTTTTAAAAGATCTTTGTACCATAAAGCGAAAGCTTTATGTACAAAAGAAAGCTTTTCTAACTGAACAGGTGAGTGCTATTCTCAAACACAACACCCCACCTAAGTATAAAGATCCTGGTTGTCCTACCATATCTTGTATCATAGGAAACTTCAGGATACAACGAGCCCTTCTTGATTTAGGTGCAAGTATTAACTTACTGCCCTATTCAGTTTATGAACAGTTAGGACTTGGTGAACTAAAACCCACCAAGGTTACTCTCCAACTTGCCGATCGATCTATAAAGATACCAAGAGGAATAGTCGAGGATGTACTTGTCCAAATTGATAAATTCTACTTTCCAGTCGACTTCATAGTATTAGATACCCAGCCTGTCATGAATTGTACCACTCCAATACCTGTCATTCTAGGCCGCCCATTTCTAGCTACTTCCAATGCTTTGATTAACTGTCGAAATGGAATAATGAAAATGTCATTCGGGAATATGACTATAGATTTTAATATATTTAACATTTGTAAACAACCCGATAATGATAAAGAAAATGATGAAATTCATGGAGTTAATCTGATCGATTCCATTGTAGAAGATGCTCTTGTCCCATCTCTTTCTTCTGATCCTTTAGAAACATGCCTAACTCATTTCGGAAATACAGATATCAACCAAAACTTTAGAGAAATCAGTGCTATATTAGATTCAGCTCCTTTGTTGGATACAGATAGGTGGAAATCTCGTTTTGAAGAATTGCCCACACGCAACAATAGTCCTCTACCATCTAGTGTTCAAGCACCTAAACTTGAGCTAAAACCTTTGCCATCTGAGCTCAAGTACGCATACCTTGGTCAAGAAGAGACTTTTCCTGTGATCATATCATCCCAACTCGAACAAAGTCAAGAACTAAATTATTGGAAATTCTCAAAGAGCATAAGGGAGCAATAGGGTGGACAATTGCTGATATCAAGGGAATTAGTCCCTCAATTTGCACTCATAGAATCCACTTAGAAGCTGATGCCAAACCTTCTCGTCAACCTCAACGTCGATTAAACCCAAACATGAAGGATGTGGTTAGGGCAGAAGTTCTGAAACTTCTGGATGCGGGTATGATCTACGCAATTTCAGATAGTAAATGGGTAAGTCCAACCCAAGTGGTCCCGAAAAAATCTGGTGTTACTGTAGTCAAAAATGCCAACAATGAATTAGTTCCAACTAGGGTCCCCACTAGTTGGCGTGTATGCATTGACTATAGAAAACTTAATTCTGTCACTAGGAAGGATCATTTTCCTCTACCTTTTATTGATCAAATTTTAGAAAGGTTAGCAGGTCATAAATATTATTGCTTCCTAGATGGCTATTCAGGTTACAACCAAATTGCAATTGATCCTGAAGATCAGGAAAAGACCACTTTTACATGTCTTTTTGGCACATTTGCTTACAAGAGAATGCCTTTTGGATTATGTAATGCTCCTGCAACCTTTCAAAGATGCATGCTTAGTATTTTCTCCGACATGGTTGAGCGCTTTTTGGAAGTCTTCATGGATGATTTTTCAGTTTTTGGCTCCTCTTTTGAAAACTGTGTGGACCATTTAAGACTAGTCTTAATTCGGTGTGAGGAGAAGAATCTAATCTTAAACTGGGAAAAGTGCCATTTCATGGTAACTAAGAAAATTGTTCTCGGGCATGTCATTTCATCTGAAGGAATTGAAGTAGACAAGGCTAAAATTGACTTAATTGCTAACTTACCCAACCCAAAAACTATCAAAGATATACGCTCATTTTTGGGTCATGCAGGATTTTATAGGAGATTCATTAAAGATTTTAGCTCAATATCTAAACCCTTATGTAATCTCCTTCAAAAGGAAACCCAATTTGTGTGGTCTGAAGAATGTCAAAAAGCTTTTGATAAACTCAAAAGCTTGCTAACCTCTGCTCCCATCATGCAACCACCAGACTGGTCGCTTCCTTTTGAAATTATGTGTGATGCTAGTGAATATGCAGTTGGGGTAGTTCTAGGGCAAAGAAAGGAAAGGAAACCTTATGTTATCTACTATGCAAGTAAGACTTTAAATAGTGCACAAAAGAATTACACCACTACGGAAAAGGAACTACTCGCCGTAGTATTTGCATTAGACAAATTTAGGTCTTACTTGATTGGATCCAAAATCATTATCTACACTGACCACGCTGCCCTTAAGTACCTTCTTTCAAAAAAGGATGCTAAGGCGCGTTTGCTTAAGTGGATCCTTCTACTCCAAGAGTTTTTTCTAGAAATAAGAGATAAAAAGGGGGTAGAAAATGTAGTAGCTGATCACTTGTCCCGTCTGACTCTTTCAGATTCCTTAGACAATTCACCCATAAAAGACACTTTCCCTGATGAGCAACTGTTTGAGATCACATCTTCACCCTGGTTTGCAGACATTGCAAATTTTCTAGTCACAGGTGAACTACCAAGTCATTGGAATAAACAGGACAAAAGAAAATTTCTAACTGAAATAAAAAATTTCTTCTGGGATGATCCTTATCTTTTCAAATACTGCCCAGACCAAATTATTAGGAGATGTGTACCTAATGACGAATTTATTAGTGTCATTTCCTTTTGTCATTCTGAAGCTTGCGGTGGTCATTTCTCTGGTAAGAAAACGGCTGCAAAAATTTTACAGTGCGGTTTCTATTGGCCCACCTTATTCAAAGATTCTCATAACTTTTGCAAAGCTTGCGAGCGTTGTCAAAAGTTAGGTGGGATAACTCGTAGGAATATGATGCCCCTCAACCCAATTTTAATTATCGAAATATTTGATTGTTGGGGAATAGATTTTATGGGTCCATTTCCTCCTTCATTCGGAAATTTGTACATCTTAGTAGCTGTAGATTATGTCTCCAAATGGATTGAGGCAATTCCTTGCAAACATAATGACCATAAAACTGTTTTAAAATTTTTAAAAGAAAACATTCTTTCCAGATTTGGAACGCCTCGAGCCATCATCAGTGATGGGGGTTCACACTTCTGTAATAAGCCTTTTGAGGCTTTAATGCGAAAATATGGGATCACCCATAAAGTTGCCACCCCTTATCATCCACAAACAAGTGGACAAGTTGAAGTATCAAATCGATCAATTAAGAATATTCTGGAAAAAACGGTTAACCCAAATCGCAAAGACTGGTCTTTGCGTTTAACTGATGCACTTTGGGCTTATCGTACTGCTTTTAAAAGTCCGATTAGTATGTCTCCGTACCGTCTTATTTTTGGCAAACCTTGTCACTTGCCTGTGGAATTGGAGCATAAGGCATACTGGGCTATTAAGAGATTTAATTTTGATATGGATAAAGCTAGTTCACTACGCAAACTTCAACTTAATGAACTAGAGGAAATCAAGAATGAAGCATATGAGAATGCTCGAATTTATAAGAATAAAATGAAAGTCTTTCATGATAGAAATATTATGAGAAAAACATTTGAGCCTTTCCAGAAAGTTCTATTGTATAATTCAAGACTTCATTTATTTCCAGAAAAATTGAGATCTAGGTGGACTGGCCCATTTATAGTTAAAACTGTTTATCTGTATGGAACCGTTGAGATAGAGAATCCAAACACCGGTAATATTTTTAAAGTAAATGGCCAACGTTTGAAGTTATTTTTGGACAACTTTACCCCAGAAATTGAATCGACCAATCTGGGAGATCCTGTTTATCAGGATTGATCTCTATATCTGCTAGAGATCCTTTGTTTGTACATAATTTTTCTTTCTTTCATATGACAATTGGTGAGCAACAATAGTGTGCAGTCATTCTATCAGGTAAATTCTAACCTTCAGCCTTATTATCCTTCATACTATCATATTTAATGCATTCATGTTGCAACATTGGGGACAATGTTGAAATTAAGTTGGGGGGGAGAGATTACTGTATTTTTTATATATCATACTAATTGTCATATCTTTCAAAAAAAAAATTAAATAAATAAATAAAAATAATAATAATAATAATAATAATATATATAATAATAATAATAGTAATAATAATAACAAACATATATTTTGTTTCATTTAATTACCACTTTAATTTTTTTTTCAAAGAATTAAATATGTGTAGCTATTAAGGCAAGGAGCGCATTATGACTTATCAGAGACCTATTACTAGATCCCCACATAAGTATTCAATGACAATAGGAAGGCCTCAGGAGTTCACTTGTGTTACCTATTTGTTTGTTGACCTTATTCGCAAGAGAAGTACGAGTGTCCTTATCCTAAAGTTCATGTTTTGGTTTTCACATAAAGATAGAGCTTGAAATTCCCAGCTAGATCACCTGGGTGCCTTATGTTCTGACCTTGGTTGACCTATAGTCACAATACAGTCACGTTAAAAAAAAAAAAAAAAAAAAAAAAAGAAGAGAGAAATAATACAGTTTGTCTTCACTGAGTAACCGGGCCTCTTGCCTACAAAGCAGCGAGTGTTCGCGTTAAAAGGTGAAAATGACTGAAATAAGTGACTAGTCTGACCTCGTGGCGTAGTCTAGTTCGAGTAATTAAGTCTGAGGGGTGTTTCACCTAATGCCTTGAGCCAACTGGATCAAGAGTCATTGACCCAAAGCTCGTTATATGGACCTTACTAGAGCCTAATGGAGTTAGATTGTTGTAGTCACTGTGTGAAAAAAAAGAAAAAAAAAAAAAGAAAAAATTTATTGAAATAAACATGAGTGGGTTAGTTAAATTAAAACCAAGTGACTTGTGGATGACTGGTTTGACTCCATTGTTTTAGAATTCTGTGTACCTGGGATGTCTAGTTGGGATTGATAGCTTCATTTTTATATGTGAACCATTCTGGACAAATAACATGTGATATTCGGAAAATTTAGTGGGTCGGAAGCTAACAAATGGTAGTTAACACTTGTGAATTTGAGTAGTGCACCTAGAACTCAAGGGGTACCCAATTGTGGTGGAGGTATAGGTATTCTGAGACGTCACATTTACATCTGCCTTAAGGGTTGCTATGATTTAAAGTATCTTTTAACTTAAAAACGATGTTTGTGGGTAACATCACTGCAAATCCTCACGAGACAACACTCGTCCACTAGGGTAACCTAGGGGTTTAACGGCTTGTTGCATGTGCTAAGTGCAATCGTAATGCTCTACGAAAGTGAGTATTTATTTTAATTCATGCATATTGATATATATTAATAAAAATAAACAATACTTTTGCACCCTCATTTTATCATTTTCACACTAAATTGCTAGAGACTAGCAATAAGTTAGTTGGGGGGTGTGATGAGAGTACAAAAGTGAAATTTTTATATTATCTTAATTAGTATTATAGCTAATCTTTATTAATAAAATTAATTAATTAATGCTTTATTTGTGTTTGAGTGCAAGTAATTCAAAAGATCCAATAATGCTGGGTTTGAGCCCAATGCTTGGCGTTCCGAGCTCAACAAATCCTTAGCGTCTCATCTGAGCCTCACGCCGCCCATCATCCGCACGCAATCCATTTCACTGTATCCAGATGCTTCAGCTAGCATAAGTGCCTGCGTTGTGGCATCAAACGTCTACAACCCGCCTCATTTAAAGCTCCCCTTCCGTTCGAGCAGGATTCATCCGTGAGGAGCTTCCCAGCGTCCGTCATCTCCAATCGTTTCATCTTCAAATTCCCAACGGCAGCGAGGGAAATCGAAAGCCAAACCGGCTCTTTCTTTCATCCGTGAAATAACTCCCCAAGCTCTTTTGGCTTCCAAGCAACAGAGAACCGTCCCAGCCATGAAGAGCATCCCAACCGATCGTGGCATCTCCTCAGAGTCCTTCCATCTCCCCCATTTCTTCCCAGCTCATCCACAAATCCAGCAGCTGTGAGGAGTCTTCTCAACTTCCCAACATAAATGTCTTCCTAGTTTCTCTTCCCAGCTTCTCATCTACCCGTGAAGCACATTCCCAAAAACAGAGCATGCATCCGTGAGGAGTTTCCCTGCATTTGTGGCAATGTGCGCAACTCCCAAACTTCTGCAACGCTCCCAGCTGAAGAGTCCCAAAGTCGATTCAACTTCATTCATCCCGCATCTCAAGCAAACAGAGGGAGGCCACGGGTTCTGCATTCAAATCCATGCATTTCAGCTGCGACCTGATCCGTATTCCTAGCCACACCTTCAACAGGCTTAACATGCTATAAAAGGAGGGAGGAAGGAGGGGATTCAGGGGGGAGACAGCCGACGGAAGAGGAGGAAGCCAGCAGCCGCACGGATCCATCCAGCCAGGCCACGGAGGGGAGAAGGCATCATCGGGTGAAGGCAAGAAGGGAGCTGGGAGAGAAAACAGAGTGCCCTGTTTTCTGAACCAAAGAAAAGAAAAAAAAAAGGGGATTTATGCTTTATTTTATTTGTTCTATACTAATCCCTTTTTACAAAAATGCTTGCATCTTATATGGATAGCTAAATCTAATATAGCTAAGGCTAGGGAAAAGCCTAGCATTTTCTTCATGTATTTCCTTTAATCATCAATTGGATTTTAATGTTTTTGATTTGATTTATGGTGCAGTAGATTGATAGAAATTATTTCAAACTTATATATTTTCTTTGATTTGTTATTTCCCCTGGGTATAACAGATGCTTAGAAATCCATGTAGTTTAAAATAGAATTACTGTAATGCTGCCCATAAAACTAAATCTATTTTATTCTGATTAATAGATGATTTTAAGAAATGCATGATTAAGTGCTAGGCTAAATCCTAATGCCTTAGTTATATTTTTTTGTTAATCTGAATATTATTTAGCCTTTAGTTTTTGTTCACTGTCAAATCCCTGTGGATTCGATCTCGGACTCACCGAGAATATTACTTTGCTACACCCTATACTTGGGGTATCCTACTTTTAATTTCTCTTTTAAAAAGAACAAGATTAAAATCGAGCAATCGTGACTTTGGAATTTGTTAGATCTCAAGGTAACCTAGCAGATCCTTTGACTAAAGGACTAGCTAGAAGCAAAGTTATAGAAACATCAAGGGGGATGGGACTGAAACCCATAAAGAATCATTGACAATGGCAACCCAACCTATTCTGATTGGAGATCCCAAGATGAAAGGTTCAATGGGAAAAACAAGTTGTTTAATGATTAGTTAGCACTATTATTAAAATGACTTTATGTCATTTGGTCTCTCCCTATGATGTGAGTGCTAAATACAGCAGAGGTATACGGAAGAGTTTGAAACTCTGAATGAGTCCGAGTCTATGACAAAGTGCTGTGCTGCGAGCACCCTTGGAGGATTCACCTATGTGAGTGTGACTGTCTGGCCGCAGTCTATGGAGATAAGGGTTTAACTCCTAGAGCGCTCATGAAACTGAGATATTGGTGCATTAGGCCGAAAAGCACCACCTATGATGAACCCAGTATTTGCATTTGTTATGGGTGGAGTATATGAAAATCTGAATCAAAGGATTTGGTTCAAAGCTTTTTAGTTACCACTACTCCTTTCAGATGAAAGTATACTTTCACTAGGTAAAGGTTCAAAGCCGCAAGTTACCTTTATTGAAGTTATGACATGAAAAGCCCGGTATGACTAGTTTTTATAAAATCTTGAAAACATTTTAATCAGGTGGGGGATTATTAGATTTATTGATGATTAAATGTTTTATTTTATTACAATCCCTTGATGGTACGGTTGGTTTGTTTGTGGGTTTTGTACTCACAAGGTTATGAGTTCGAGTCCTTCTTTCCACTGTTTTTTTTGTATCACCCCCCTTCTTCCCACATGCTTTTATGACCGTGCAAAGCTTCAAAAGGAAGACGATGCTGCTGCACGAACGTAAAAGCAAGGATGCTTTTACGACCGTGCAAAAGGGAGACGCGCCCGTCTGCTTTTACGACCGTGCAAAAGGCACGGGACGCGCCCGTCTGCTTTTACGACCGTGCAAAAGGCACGGAGGGACACTCTCTTCAGGGATGCGCCCATCCACGCGAATGTTTCGCACCTCACGCAAAAGACGCGCCCACAGCCATACGTCTGTTAAAAGTCTATAAATAGACGACCTCTACAGATTAATTCAAAATTCCTTTTCTCTCTACTCTCTCTTCCTACCAGTTAAAATATTTCTTTCAAAATTGTTTAACATGCTTAATGCCAAATCATTGAGGCAGAAGGAACGAGAGGCTGTTGTATCTCAGGAGTAGAACGCCATCCAAGCCTAGTGCACTGTAAGGCGGCGAAATCTACTTCAAGAAAAGTGACCAACATACCACGCCTCAGCATCTCGGGTTCCATTTTTCCTACTTTTACTTTTAATTTTTTATTTTAGCCTATTACTGCCTATTATTTATTGAAGTAGAATAGTTTAGTTTTATTTCTGCTTCGAATTTATTGCCATCAAGAACTAGGTCAAATCTTGATCAAAATACCTAGACAATTGACAGAAAACCTTCCCCATTTTCAGTTGATGGCTACTTTACAGGGACAGGCCTAAAAGTCCATATCCCACAAGTGAAGGTAGGATTAATTTGATATCAAGTTGATTGGTACACCATCATGTAACATTACTAAAAGGTAGGGGTGGCAAAATATGACCCGACCCGCCAACCCGACCCGCGTTCGACCCGCCATAAACAGGTTTGGGTTTGGTCTAAACGGGTTCGGGTCGGATACGGGTTTTAAATGTCTGACCCGTTTATTAATTGGGTCAGATACGGATTTCAGATGTCTGACCCGTGTAATCCGTTTAACCCGTTTAGCTATTGGGCTGATAGACCCGCTTCAACCCGTTTTATTTGCATCAGCCCAACTTCCCGCGTCGGCCCAATTTCAGCGCGACCCGTTTAACCCGTCCACCGCCCGCGACTTCTCGACTTCGTGAGTTCGTGGCCTTAGGGATTTAGGGTTTGTGCTGCCGTCGCCTCTCAAGTCTCAAGTTTCTTCCCTAGTCCCCTCTCCTCTCCTCCCGATTCTTCGCCTCCCAAGCCCTCTCCTCCAGACCACCGCCTCCGCCCTCTCCTCCTCCGTGTGGATAAGTTCGGCCTCTCCATCGACGGCCACCGCGGCGGCTCGAGGACCACACTCCACCGTCCGCGACTTCTCCTTAGTTAGGGACTTAGGGTTAGGGTTTGTGCCCCGCCCGAGCTCTATTCCCTCCCTCAGTCTCTCTCGAGTCTCTCCCCTCTCCTCTCCTCCGGATTCTTCGCCTCCCGAGTCCTCTCCTCCGGACCTCCACCTCCGCCCTCTCCTCCCCCGTGCCGACAACTTCGGCCTCCCCATCGACGGTGACCGCGGCGGCTCGACGGGTCCTGGGAACCAAGGTTGAATCTCTACTCGACTGCTCCTAAAGAGGTCGGATCCTCTGCTCTACCGAGGTAAAAATGATCCACCTTTTTTTCTTTCGGCTGGGGTGATCTTTTTTCGGTTCCTCCCTTCTTCTATTCTCTGTGGGGTTTATCCTAGGCTAGCTTCTTCTATTCTCTTCGGCTGGGCAGACGGGGGCTCGGATTGGGAGGAGTGGGCCTACGCCGGGACCAGCCGCGCTGCCGTGGACGAGGCGGCGATGGGGAGCAGCAGACGGGTCGGGAGAAGGCAGCGGGCGGCGGCGATGGGGAGCGGCGGACGGGTCGGCAGAAGGCAGCGGGTGGCGGCGATGGGGAGCGGCGGATGGGTCGGGACTCGGGAGAAGCGAGCGGGCGGCGGCGATGGGGAACGGCAGATGGGCCGAGAGAAGCCGAGAAGGCAGCGGGCGAAAAAGGTCCTCTTTTATTTTAAGTATTTTATTTTTGGTTATTTACAGTAATATTTAGTTAAACGGATAAGCATAAACCAACCCGACCTGTTTAATAAACAGGTTAAACGGGTCGGGTCGGGTGACCTGTTTATTAAACAGGTCGGATTCAGGTTGTAATTTCTGACCTGTTTAATAAACAGGTCAGGTTCAGATTTATACTTTTCTGACCTGTTTAACATCTGACCCGACCCGTTTATGCCTGACCCGACCCGATTGCCACCCCTACTAAAAGGTTAGAGGGCTCTTACTGAAAGCGATGGAAACCTAAGAAGGCTGACATTGTCAAGAAAGAACAGAAATCATCAATCTCGTTTTCAAAGAGATTAACTAAACGCAAATAAAGGTGTGTAGCATAAAACATATTCCACTGCATTCCTGGCAACACCATGAACAATAGGGCATCTGCCTAACCACCGGCTTTGTCCTCCTTGATGGTACGGTTGGTTTGTCCTCCTCATTTTATTACAATCCCTTGATGGTACGGTTGGTTTGTTTGTGGGTTTTGTACTCAAAAGGTTATGAGTTCGAGTCCTTCTTTCCACTGTTTTTTTTGTGTCACCCCCCTTCTTCCCACATGCTTTTATGACCGTGCAAAGCTTCAAAAATAAGACGATGCTGCTGCACGAACGTAAAAGCATACCGTGCAAAAGGGAGACGCGCCCGTCTGCTTTTACGACCGTGCAAAAGGCACGGGACGCACCCGTCTGCTTTTACGACCGTGCAAAAGGCACGGGACGGAGGGACACTCTCTTCAGGGATGCGCCCATCCACGCGAATGTTTCGCACCTCACGCAAAAGACGCGCCCACAGCCATACGTCTGTTAAAAGTCTATAAATAGACGACCTCTACAGATTAATTCAAAATTCCTTTTCTCTCTACTCTCTCTTCCTACCAGTTAAAATATTTTTTTCAAAATTGTTTAACGGGCTTAATGCCAAATCATTGAGGCAGAAGGAACGAGAGGCTGTTGTATCTCAGGAGTAGAACGCCATCCAAGCCTAGTGCACTGTAAGGCGGCGAAATCTACTTCAAGAAAAGTGACCAACATACCACGCCTCAGCATCTCGGGTTCCATTTTTCCTACTTTTACTTTTAATTTTTTATTTTAGCCTATTACTGCCTATTATTTATTGAAGTAGAATAGTTTAGTTTTATTTCTGCTTCGAATTTATTGCCATCAAGAACTAGGTCAAATCTTGATCAAAATACCTAGACAATTGACAGAAAACCTTCCCCATTTTCAGTTGATGGCTACTTTACAGGGACAGGCCTAAAAGTCCATATCCCACAAGTGAAGGTAGGATTAATTTGATATCAAGTTGATTGGTACACCATCATGTAACATTACTAAAAGGTTAGAGGGCTCTTACTGAAAGCGATGGAAACCTAAGAAGGCTGACATTGTCAAGAAAGAACAGAAATCATCAATCTCGTTTTCAAAGAGATTAACTAAACGCAAATAAAGGTGTGTAGCATAAAACATATTCCACTGCATTCCTGGCAACACCATGAACAATAGGGCATCTGCCTAACCACCGGCTTTGTCCTCCTTTTCTAAGCTTAAGTGCACCATCTTTGGAGTCTAAAATTTAGCATACAAGGTCTGAAATTTTATCATTGAATCAGGTTGTCAAAAAACATGCAAATTCCTTGGTATAAAAGAATGACTGAAAAGCTAGACATTTTAAGTTTACTTAAAACCATGTCTATTTTTAAGATGTGAGGATTGATTATTAATCCAAGTCTAAGCTACTCGATTGTGATGTAGGAAATTGTAATCAAGCCTAAACAAAAAAATTATAGCCAAATGCCCAACAACAATCTGGATGGAGCTAGTCTGAGAATTTGTTGGGGTGGCCCAACTATTAACAATCTTGTCATGAAATGATCATGAATATTTCGTGGAATCAAATTCGATTTATGGTGCACTTTTGTTCCTTATAGAATAAAACGTCAACAGATAAAGCATATTGATATTGTTTGATATTTTGGTCTGATCAATATAGAGATTGCATCGCACTAAAATCACCAAGCACTTAAAATACAACTTCGAATATGCTTATAGTTTCCAAGTTTCGCGCACTTTATGCTGTCCATCGAGTCGCATGGTTTAAGAATGTTTTTCAAGTGTATAGCCGGAAGTGGATAATGTGATACACTCATGTAATTTTGAGTATTTAGCCATGCATCCAATACAAATGACTGTCAGTTTGTACTTCTGCTCCAATCTAACAATAACTAATTCTTTACTCCCTCGGTACTGTCCTTCAAGCCATGTCTTAGAAAACATCTCTTCCGATTGATGTACCTTCCATGCTCCAGTTCTTTTGTTAATAAGAAATGGCTCCTATATGAAGTAATTAGAGTCAGTAATTTTTTACCTTCTCAATCTTGTATCAAATATTAGTTTAGTATGATGAACCAAATTTTATCGGCCCGGTCAGGTGTTGTCCTGGACTGGCTTTTTGGCCCATTAGCATGTGCATTGCATGTGCTTGGGGAGAAAGACTCCCATGAAAGTGAATCCTAGGTTCTTCGGTGTTTAGCATGCTGAATTTTTTTTTTTTTTTTTTGAAAACCATGGCTGAACCTGATCGGGTTGCCTACGTACCCCTTCATAAGGGGGATCAAGCCATACGTAATTCTTTTTAAGTTTTAAAACGCAGCGGAAAAAACCGAATCAAACAATTTAATTCATGCATGCTTACAAGATCAAATCTAAAAATCAGCACCTTAAGAACATATAGGATTATGCCGGAATCGTTTAAACCATTATGCTAAAACTTTTATGCATGATTAACTATCAGATCTGAAACTTAAGAACTCTATTCCAATTAATCTCCGAATATCCATCGAATGGATTCTGGAGATATCTCCGTGAGGAGCCCCAAAAGAGGGTAAAACCTCGGGGAATTGGACCTAGACCTTGACACCATAATAAATGATTAATGCTAGATTAATACCTTTTATGATGGATGAAAGTTGTGAATCTGATTCTTGACTTCGCAGCCACGCACACAAATGGCCTCTACGAGAAGTACACGCGAAGTCCTGAAGGATCTTCTTCCGCAACAGTGCTAGCAGCTGCAGAACACTTGAAAGCTGAAATCTGCCTGCCTGGATTCAATCAACTCTTGATCAATCGTCTTGAAGCAGATAGAGATGAGGTTTGTAAGGAAAGTAGAGGACTCAGATCTGATCTTGAATCTTCTAAATATTCACCCTGAAAATCCTATCTAAAATGGAGAAGAAGAGGAGGAGGAGGCGGGTGAGGAAGAAGGCTGCAATGGATGTGTTTTTGGTGCCCATGTTTGACCCCTTTTAATGGCCTCCGAATTTTCATTCAAAATTCGAAATTTATTTTAAGAAAACCTCTTTTAGTTGGCACATGCAAAGGAATAGGAACAACCCAAATCAGATCTCAACCAAATCTGATTTAAATTCAAATTTTAAACACATGTGCAAGAGGGAAGGAATTTGAAATCCATGCGGCAAGGTAAAACACTTCATAATTTCGAAATCACCTCTTGAAATTCGAATTTAATCCATTCAAAAATTCAGACGCCACCTTGGCTGATGGTTTGAGTGATTAAAATCATTTAACACATTGCTTAATGTTTGAATTTAAATTCAAATAACAAACAATGTCGCCATGTGTCAAGCAATGGGTCCATGTGCCATGCAATAATTTTGGTTTATTTAAAATTCATGAAATCCAATTCCATGTCACCAATAATTGCCACATCATCTGAGCCTAATCCCCTTGGGTTGCACCTAATCAAATTTGGTCAAACCTGAATTAAAACAAAGCAATTTGGTTGAACCCAATCTAATCAGGTCAGACCCTGATTGAGCTCAAATTGAATCCAATTCAATTTTGGCTCATGCAAACTCAATCAAATTAAATTATTACTTTGTGTTGGACCTAATTCAATTAGGTCAATCCCCAATTAAGAACAAATTAATTTAAAATTAATTTGATCAGCTTAAGTCCTTTTTGGTTCTGACCTAATCCAATCAGGTCAAAACCCTGATTGAGCCCAAACTTGAATCTAATTCAATTTGGCTCATCCTTAGCACAATTACTCAATCAAATTGAGTTTATTAGTAACTTAATTACTAATTAATCCTTCAATAATTACTTTAATTATTTTATAAGATAATTTGCCAATCAAATTGACCAAATTACCCCTGAATGATTCTTAATCATTCACCAGCTTTCTTGATCAATCAGGAATCTTCTATGCGTGTGACCTCATAGGTTCGAACCTAAGCCGGTAGTATAGGAACAATTTTCTACACTAATCGATGTGACCATCTAGCAATGGTACCCGACATCCGGATAGGTCGAATATATGCGAAGCAAATATTCTGGAACCCTGAACTATGGTTACTGTATAATTCAATCCCTTTGACTCCTAATGCCAGGATGACTTAGAGCTCACTGTCAACCCTATAATTAGTACATCCATTATGTGATTAACTTTAGATATCCCGTGACTCCTCACTGGGATTACCCTGGCCAAGGTTTTGCTAAATTAATCACAAGACATTATCTCCTGTTTTCAGGAGGGGTCAATTCCATCTTGACTCACAACTGACTACGCAAGTACTTGACTGCACCCAGTGACCTTCCGTCACTGAATTAGAAATTCAGGTAGTCCGGTACCAAAGTACAGTGAGTTGCTTGCTAGTCACAGGTTGCGGTCTCAGGTCAGAGGGCCAAACTTATACCCATATCCACTCGGAACATCTCTCGACAGTAGAGCGTTCCGGAATTGGTCATGTTTAGTGAAATGTACTTCTACACTTCACTTGTGTGGCATACCAGTGTCTCCACACTCCTTGGTTAAGAGGACAACCAACGTATATGTCACACAACGACCTAATCTCGATAATGTTGTCGTCCTAGTAACAACATATCATTTCGTCGCAAACAAGTTTAAGGACTCAAAGATAAATCCTCCTTTATCATAACATAAGTCCTAAGGACTTCATCATATAAGAGTTCATTTGAAGATGAAATGATGAATAATGCCAAATAACACTTTATTAATTTGTCAATTCATTTACAAAATTCAATCATCAATATGCTGATGATTGACATTTAGGATACAAATTCCAACAACTTCCACTTAGCCTAATGCCAATCGGCACAGTATTTAATACCCATCTTCGACTTGTGTTCGTCGAACTCTTTGATGCTGAGGACTTTGGTAAATGGGTCAGCCAGATTTTCTTTTGTGTCAATCTTCTGAAGATCAATATCACCTCGATCGATGATCTTTCGAACTAGGTGGTAGCGACGTAGAATATGCTTGGTCCGCTGATGTGCTTTGGGTTCTCTTGCTTGAGCTATGGCCCCAGTATTGTCACAAAATACAGGCACTGGACCATCAATGGAGGGTGTCACTCCAAGCTCGGTGATGAACTTCCGCAACCATACAGCTTCCTTGGCGGCATCAGATGCTGCGATATATTCTGCTTCACATGTAGAATCTGCCACTGTATGCTGCTTGGAACTCTTCCAGCAGATGGCCCCACTCGTAAGAGTGAAGATATATCCTGACACGCTCTTGCTATCATCTTGATCTGACTGAAAACTTGAATCAGTATATCTCTCAAGTTTTAAGTCAGAATCACCATAGACAAGCCACTGATCTTTAGTATTTCTCAAATACTTAAGGATGGTTTTTACAACCTTCCAATGGTTGCTACCTGGATCAGACTGGTATCTGCTCACTACTCCTAGTGAGTATGCCACGTCTGGTCTAGTACATGCCATGGCATACATTATAGATCCCACTGCCGAAGCATATGGAATTCTATCCATACTCTCTCTTTCTTGAGGGGTTGTCGGATAATCCCTTTTAGAGAGGTTAATTCCATGGCCCATCGGAAGATAGCCTTTCTTGGAATTAATCATACTGAACCTCTTCAGTATAGTATCAATGTATGTGGATTGGGATAATCCAAGCAATCTTCTAGATCTATCTCTATAGATCTTCATCCCTAGGATGTAAGATGCTTCTCCCAAATCCTTCATGGCAAATTGAGATGATAGCCAAACCTTTATTCCTTGTAATGCAGGAATGTCATTCCCGATTAAAAGAATGTCATCCACATACAAAATAAGGAATATAATAACTGAACCATTTGCCCATTTATAAATGCAAGGTTCCTCTTCATTCTTAATGAAGCCATATGTTTTGATTACCTTATCAAAACGTATATTCCAACTCCGTGAAGCTTGCTTTAATCCATAAATGGATTTTTGAAGCTTGCACACTTTAGACTCATCTGCAGATGTAAAACCTTCAGGTTGTATCATATACACTTCCTCTTCTAAATCTCCATTTAGAAATGCGGTCTTTACATCCATTTGCCAAATTTCATAGTCTAAATGTGCTGCTATCGCAAGCACAATCCGAATGGACTTGAGCATTGCCACAGGAAAAAACGTCTCGTCATAGTTAATACCATAACGTTGACGATAACCCTTGGCAACCAGACGGGCTTTATAGGTCTCTACCTTTCCGTCTGCGCCCCATTTTCTTTTGAATATCCACTTACACCCTATGGATTTAATTCCTTCGGGTGGGTCAACTAATGTCCAAACATCATTGACCTTCATGGATTCCATTTCGGATTGCATGGCTCCAAGCCATTTATCAGAGTCATACCTCTGCATTGCATCCATATATGTGATCGGATCCTCATCGTTTTCATCAAGTTCGATAGGATCCCCATCCCGGACCAAGAAACCGTAGTATCTGTCCGGCTGACGTGGTACTCTACCCGATCGCCTTAATGGTGCATCTAATATGGGTTCTGGATCTGATCTAATCAAATCCGACTCAACTGGTTCAGTAGATGGTGTCGGATCTTCTACATGTTGAACTTCTCTAAGCTCAACATTAGAGCTATTTGTTCCTTCACCAAGGAATTCCTTTTCTAAGAAAATTGCTCTATTGCTTACGCACAACTTTTGTTCTTCAGCAAAGTAGAAGTAATATCCTTTAGTTTCTTTAGGATAACCAACAAAGAAACATTTGTCAGACTTGGATTCAAGTTTGTCTGTCTTTAAACGTTTGACGTACGCCGGACACCCCCAAATCCTAAGGTGAGAGAGCATCGGCTTACGTCCAGTCCACATCTCATGTGGTGTTTTATTTACAGACTTACTTGGAACCTTATTTAGAATATAGCAGGCTGACTCAAGAGCATATCCCCAAAAGGATATGGGCAGATTAGCAAACCCCATCATGGATCGAACCATGTCTAACAGAGTTCGATTTCTCCTTTCTGACACACCATTATATTGTGGTGTACCAGGAGGAGTCCATTGGGAGAGAATCCCATTTTCTCCTAGATATGTCAAAAATTCACTGGAGAGGTATTCACCTCCTCGATCTGATCGAAGAGTTTTAATACTCTTTCCAGTTTGTTTTTCTACTTCATTACGATATAATTTGAACATTTCAAATGATTCAGATTTATGTCTCATTAAATAGACATAACCATACCTAGAAAGGTCGTCTGTAAATGTAATGAAATATGAATACCCACCTCTAGCATCTGTGCTCATTGGCCCACATACATCAGAATGTACAAGGGTCAATAAATCACTGGCTCGTTCACCTTTTCCGGTAAAAGGTGATTTGGTCATTTTACCAAGAAGACATGATTCACAGGTTGTCAATGATTCACAATCATTAACATCAAGGATTCCCTCTTTACTTAACCTGTTCATCCTATTCTTGTTAATATGACCTAGCCTATGATGCCAAAGGTAGACATCCGTGACATTATCTATTCTAGGGCGCTTATTGGATTTATACATTACATGAACAGGCTGTGACAAAATGTAAATGCCATTACTCAGAATTCCATTCATTACAACAACACCATTCCAAATGACATTGCAATAATCTTTTTTTATTGATATTTCATAACCATTTTTGGCCAAAAGGCCTACAGAAATGATATTCAATAGAAAACTTGGACAATAGTGACAATCACTAAGGACATTTACATGAGAGCTGAATTCAAGTTTAAGAATTCCTAAAGCTAGAACTGGAACTGGTCTTCCATCTCCAACATTCAGGAACCTTTCTCCTTCTTCAAACCTCTTACTGACTTGTAGCCCCTGCAACGAATTGCAAATATTAAAAGGACTACCGGTATCCAATACCCAGGTCGAATTATCACAAATAGAAAAATTGCAAGGTGTTATCATATAAGTACCTTGATTGACAACTGATTGCCCACTTTTCTTAGGCCGGTTCGGATCGAGGGATGCAATGTAAAGAGGACAGTTCCTCTTCCAATGTCCTTGCTTCTTGCAGAAGAAGCACTCCGCCTTGCTCTGATCAGCCTTTTTATTCTTTTTCTGACTAGGCTGAGCATAGTGCACCTGTTTCTTTTGGATTTTATTTTTCTTTTTCCCTTTCTTAAAGGAGCGACCCTTGGATGAACCTCCCACTAAATTCACCGTCTTCTTAAGAAGTTGGTGATCATTCTCAAACGTCTGTAGTAACTCCAACAATTGGTGATAATTCACTACAGGTTTCGTCATACGAAAATGAGTGAGAAAAGGATGGTATGATCCAGGCAATGAGTTTAGTATGGCATCCTTCCCCAATTGATCATGAAGGGGAAAGCCAAGAGAGCTTAGACGCTCGATCAACTCAATCATGTACAGTACATGATTAGTTACCGAGGTCCCATCTTTCATTCGGGCGCTGAAGATGGCACAACTAGTTTTGTGCCTCTCAACGTCGTCAGGAACCCCGAATGATTCATTCAACACTTGAATGATATCTTCCGGCTGCGTATTCTCAAAACGCCTACTAAACTCATCACTCATTGCTGCCAACATGATGCATCGAACAGTGATCCGGTCACTGAGCCACTTCTGATAAGTGTCTCTGGCCGATCTTGATGCATTAGCAGCGGGCTGCTCAGGTGCTTGATCCGTTATCACATAAAGGATCCTCTCATGCTCTAGCACTATTTTCAGTTTCCTATGCCAATTATTGAAATTTGGACCAGTCAACTTGTCATTGTCCAACAATGAGCGAAGTGATAAATTAGTGGCCATTTCTGCATAAAAAGAAAATTTGGCTATTAGTATATGAATTGACTAAACACAGTAGACTTGGACTTTAGTCTAAAGATATTCCCACTATTTTATACAAATTGGTAGCCTCTACCTCTAATTCGAAAAATTACTCCTAATTCTTTAGTGGGCACTAGAACCCAATAGATCCCATATAGGCCCGAGTGTGGCTCGGCCAACCCATATGCACCTATTGGTAGGTTCTTAACCAATTGCTTCACCAAGCAACTTCTAGTGATGATTTTGCCCTAGGTTTTCCGGCAGGCGTGTGGCGCCTCCACCGAATACCCTAGTCAGGTCCAACCATTAAATGATAGGGTTAAGTCTAATCAACTAATAGACGACCAAGCCCGAGTGTGGCTCGGCTCACCTGACCGCCTATTGAAGGTACACTTAACTCATCATATATTGAATGACAATTCCAATGCTTGATAAGTACCAGGCGTGTGGCGCCTCCAATAATTATCAAAACATTGGACCCATTATCACCCAGCTTAATGGGAGGCTATGACCTAGTTATCTCCATAACCATTTCATTTTAAGGACCTAATAATTTTAGAGAATTTCATAATTAGGATAGATGAGAAGATCCGGTTAGTCTAATTTCTTCCACTGACTTCACCAAATCAGATTAGACTCAAACCGGTTAAGGAGACACCTAAATCAGTCATACTGATTTTCCTTAAGGCATGGGCTAACTCGAATCATTAAGTGATCCAATCAAAATGTGATTGACCATGTCGGCCAGGTAAGTGAGATCGGTGGAAGGGATATGCCATTAACTCGACAAAGACGAATCAGTGCGAGTAGCTCCCAATTAAAAACCATCGGTCAAAACTGCCAAACTTACCTTAGACACCGACTGGTTAATCAATTTCGATTTGATTACTCAAATGACTCGGGCTACACCTCTGAGCCTAAATTAAGTTCCATCTTGGTCTAATCAAAGACATGGAATTGATCAATCTACAACTATTGTATTTTACCTAGAGTTTCCTTGACCTAATCTAGTTACTACTTAATTAGATTTGATCAATTAACTCTAATTAGACCATGTTTGATTCTAACCTTAGGTCTAACCCAATCCTAAGAACTTGATTCAAGCTAACCCATATGCCCAAAGAATTATGCAATGTCAATTAATTGAGTTACAATTCTATTTCATAACACTTAATTCTCAATTAAGTTTAGACTTATGAAAGTTTTGATCATTGCATATTTCTTTTTAATTACATATTAATTACAATCTTTCAGTTCTTAAAACACATTTTCAGATCTGAGTTTTTGTAATTAATCACATGTAATCAGATTTAATTCATGTTTAAGTCATTATGTTTTATGTTCATGCATCACATATACATAACAACATAAATTAATACAAACAACATACATCTTATGTATTTGTTTTTTCACTTTTATTTTCAGATCTGATTTGTTCATTAAAATCAAAGATCATATGAATCATAAACTTTATTTAGATCTAATCTAAACAATATTATGATTTCAGATTTATTCATGTTACTAATCCTAACACAAACATGCATCATATGCATCCAAAATTTCAGATCTACTTAATCATGCATAATCAGCAATTAAATCAATCATAAAAAGCACTTTAGATCTAATCTAAATATGTTAATGATTTCAGATTTAATTGCAAGAATTAAAACATAAAAGTTTAAACATAAACCTGGCTCTGATACCACTGAAAGTGAATCCTAGGTTCTTCGGTGTTTAGCATGCTGAATTTTTTTTTTTTTTTTGAAAACCATAGCTGAACCTGATCGGGTTGCCTACGTACCCCTTCATAAGGGGGATCAAGCCATACGTAGTTCTTTTTAAGTTTTAAAACGCAGCGGAAAAAACCGAATCAAACAATTTAATTCATGCATGCTTACAAGATCAAATCTAGAAATCAGCACCTTAAGAACATATAGGATTATGCCGGAATCGTTTAAACCATTATACTAAAACTTTTATGCATGATTAACTATCAGATCTGAAACTTAAGAACTCTATTCCAATTAATCTCTGAATATCCATCAAATGGATTCTGGAGATATCTCCGTGAGGAGCCCCAAAAGAGGGTAAAACCTCGGGGAATTGGACCTAGACCTTGACACCATAATAAATGATTAATACTAGATTAATACCTTTTATGATGGATGAAAGTTGTGAATCTGATTCTTGACTTCACAGCCACGCACACGAATGGCCTCTACGAGAAGTACACGCGAAGTCCTGAAGGATCTTCTTACGCAATAGTGCTAGCAGCTGCAGAACACTTGAAAGCTGAAATCTGCCCGCCGGGATTCAATCAACTCTTGATCAATCGTCTTGAAGCAGATAGAGATGAGGTTTGTAAGGGAAGTAGAGGACTCAGATCTGATCTTGAATCTTCTAGATATTCACTCTGAAAACCCTATCTAAAATGGAGAAGAAGAGGAGGAGGAGGCGGGTGAGGAAGAAGGCTGCAATGGATGTATTTTTGGTTCCCATGTTTGACCCCTTTTAATGGCCTCCGAATTTTCATTCAAAATTTGAAATTTATTTTAAGAAAACCTCTTTTAGTTGGCACATGCAAAGGAATAGGAACAACCCAAATCAGATCTCAACCAAATCTGATTTAAATTCAAATTTTAAACACATGTGCAAGAGGGAAGGAATTTGAAATCCATGCGGCAAGGTAAAACACTTCATAATTTCGAAATCACCTCTTGAAATTCGAATTTAATCCATTCAAAAATTCAGACGCCACCTTGGCTGATGGTTTGAGTGATTAAAATCATTTAACACATTGCTTAATGTTTGAATTTAAATTCAAATAACAAACAATGTCGCCATGTGTCAAGCAATGGGTCCATGTGCCATGCAATAATTTTGGTTTATTTAAAATTCATGAAATCCAATTCCATGTCACCAATAATTGCCACATCATCTGAGCCTAATCTCCTTGGGTTGCACCTAATCAAATTTGGTCAAACCTGAATTAAAACAAAGCAATTTGGTTGAACCCAATCTAATCAGGTCAGACCCTGATTGAGCTCAAATTGAATCCAATTCAATTTTGGCTCATGCAAACTCAATCAAATTAAATTATTACTTTGTGTTGGACCTAATTCAATTAGGTCAATCCCCAATTAAGAACAAATTAATTTAAAATTAATTTGATCAGCTTAAGTCCTTTTTGGTTCTGACCTAATCCAATCAGGTCAAAACCCTGATTGAGCCCAAACTTGAATCTAATTCAATTTGGCTCATCCTTAGCACAATTACTCAATCAAATTGAGTTTATTAGTAACTTAATTACTAATTAATCCTTCAATAATTACTTTAATTATTTTATAAGATAATTTGCCAATCAAATTGACCAAATTACCCCTGAATGATTCTTAATCATTCACCAGCTTTCTTGATCAATCAGGAATCTTCTATGCGTGTGACCTCATAGGTTCGAACCTAAGCTGGTAGTATAGGAACAATTTTCTACACTAATCGATGTGACCATCTAGCAATGGTATCCGACGTCCGGATAGGTCGAATATATGCGAAGCAAATATTCTGGAACCCTGAACTATGGTTACTGTATAATTCAATCCCTTTGACTCCTAATGCCAGGATGACTTAGAGCTCACTGTCAATCCTATAATTAGTACATCCATTATGTGATTAACTTTACATATCCCGTGACTCCTCACTGGGATTACCCTGGCCAAGGTTTTGCTAAATTAATCACAAGACATTATCTCCTGTTTTCAGGAGGGGTCAATTCCATCTTGACTCACAACTGACTACGCAAGTACTTGACTGCACCCAGTGACCTTCCGTCACTGAATTAGAAATTCAGGTAGTCCGGTACCAAAGTACAGTGAGTTGCTTGCTAGTCACAGGTTGCGGTCTCAGGTCAGAGGGCCAAACTTATACCCATATCCACTCGGAACATCTCTCGACAGTAGAGCGTTCCGGAATTGGTCATGTTTAGTGAAATGTACTTCTACACTTCACTTGTGTGGCATACCAGTGTCTCCACACTCCTTGGTTAAGAGGACAACCAACGTATATGTCACACAACGACCTAATCTCGATAATGTTGTCGTCCTAGTAACAACATATCATTTCGTCGCAAACAAGTTTAAGGACTCAAAGATAAATCCTCCTTTATCATAACATAAGTCCTAAGGACTTCATCATATAAGAGTTCATTTGAAGATGAAATGATGAATAATGCCAAATAACACTTTATTAATTTGTCAATTCATTTACAAAATTCAATCATCAATATGCTGACGATTGACATTTAGGATACAAATTCCAACATCCCAATGGGAAAAGAAACTCTAGGACATGCTGGACTCCAGCAAAACCCTGGAAAAATTTCTGTATATCACCCATCTTCCCCTAGACACTCCACCATCAAAAAAAAAAAAAAAAAAAATCCAATTTTGAGCTTTTCGCCAAGAATCCCTTCAATCTTTATAATAGGAGGTCTCACTCAACTACCATTGATACATCGCCAAAGATGAGGTAAGGACCACTCATTCTTCTTCTCCTCTCTTTTTCAGTTCCTAAGTTATCATTGTCGCTCAGATTTAGACCGACAAGTTGTTAGATTTCTTTTGAAATAGAGTTTCTCCTATTTTGAAATTCTTTCCGCTATTTTTCCTTCCACCACCGCCGTTGATTTGGGACCACCTTCAATGCTTCCTAAAGTACTATGAGGCCTCATGGAGAGCCAATGGTCGCCTGTTAATTAGCTTTTCTCGAACTGAAGTTGAAATCCTCCATTTTTCTCTTGTTCTCCCATTTTTCCTTCGCTAGCCGACCACTATCACCAGTGATGCTGCAGCCAAGAGTTGCCCTTGGCCACCGCCACCTGGACAGAGCCACCCTTGGCCGCTGCCATCTGGATGGAGCCTCCCATGCTTTCCTCTATTTTGAGAAAGAGAGGGAGAAAGCATTCAGCACAATTCAGAGCTTCAAAGCTAAAAAGCCAACAACTTTAAACAACTCCTCTCTCCACCTTTTGCTTTTTTCTCTTTCTCTTTTCCCTTACATTCTTCTTTTCTCCCTCTTCTCTCTCTCTAGTTGGACCAAAAGATCAGTGGAAGGGGGATTAGGGGACTCGATGGTAGACCCTCGGTGAGTCCCAGTAGAGAGTTCTAGACGGTTGATTTCTACTTTTATGTGTTTTTTTTATTTTAGGTTCTATTGGAAAACAATCCTTAGGATGGGAAAACATCGTGCAAGTTTGTCAGTACTCTAGTACGTAAATCAAGGTGTGGGCAGATAGTTGGTATGTGGAGTTTGTCGTAAGTAGAAGTAAGAATTTCTCAACACAATCATTTACCTGATTGTGGAAAATTTTGCATAGATGTATCCTGTATGAGTGTAGGTATTTTTTTTATATTGGTATGTATATTACATGTTGATAATTTGATGTTGCGTGATTATGATATTACTTAGTCTACCTTTGGATGAAACTTATTAACTAATGCTTAAATAGAAATCATTTGGAGTAAGAAAAATCATGAATTTGACATAATTGTATGATGGGCATGTGCGGCATCTGGATTGGTCAGTCATACTAGAAATGTGGTATATGTATTGTGTTAGTCTTGGGCTAATGTGCAACATTACGTTTGGCTTACCACGAGTTGGAGTTTCATTGTAACTAATCTAATACTGGAAAGTCAATTTCATATAATGAACTACACAAAACCATAGTTGTGATATAATTTAACTGAATTTTGCATAATGGTAAGAGCAGAGGAAAAGGGGGGGCATTTGGACTAGTCGGCTATATGTGAAATGTGGTGTATCAGAAATGGGTTGAGATATAATTTTGTGGCTACTAGCCATGGGTGGAAACATGGCATGAATTTGGCTTGCCACGAGCTAGAGCATGGTTGTGAATAGTCTAATGCTGAAATCAAATCAAGATGATAAACTATGTTTAATTAAATTTTGCATAACAATAATATCGGGGAAAAGAAGGCAGCTTGACTAGCCGGCACATGTGAAACATAGTATATATCGTATAAGCTGTGGGCTGAAATGCGATATTATGGTTGCTAACCACATGCAAAAACATGGTGTGTATGACTGCCACAGGTTGGAGTATGGGCAGGACTAGTCAAATGCTAGAAACGATAATGTTGTCAAGATCTAAACTGTGTTAACTAGTCAATGATAAGTAATCTCACTAAATTATTGTTGAATAGAATTTCTATTTGGATGATATATGACATGTTTATACAAAATTATGGCAATATATGATATATATCTCGAGACTCCAATTATGGTGATATGTATATAACTGAGTTTCTAAGGTTAAAACTTGATGTGTATATTGGTGTAGCTTATATGCATGTTTTATAAGTATAAACACTGGATCTATTAAGCATTATTCAATTATCAAATTATCGATGGGTATATCTTATTATTTCTCTATTAGCTATATATTTGCTAAAAAATATTTTTATATTCATGCTGGTGTGGGTGCGTGGAGGATTCTTACTGGGTTATAAAGCTCATATCTTCTATTGCAGTTTTTTCCCAAACTTGCAGGATTCTAATGCAGCCATGCCATATAGCCAACATGGCTGATGGGTCTAGGGTGTGACAAAAGTGGCATCGAAGCTTAAGGTTTAGGATCCTAGGGTTTAAGTTCAAGGATAGTATATGTAGAAAGATCTTTAGGTTGGGCAAACTAAAATCATTGCCATGAGTATGAGGCATATTTGTGATATATAAGTCATTGAGACTAAAGTAATTTGTGAATGTTGATAATGATATATGTAGGTTGAAATGGTGCGATGGTATGGATGTGGGCATGCTAGGAAGCCTATACAATTTGCTAAAGGATCTAATGCTTGGATCCCTTTGATCAGCATGAAGTTGCCTCACCCTCGCTGGCTAGTAATGCACATCAATAAGAGCACCCTAATGACACTACTAGTAATACTCTGAATATGGGAACTCCTGGTACCATGAAATTTGGCTTATTGAACAAGTTAGCACCTCCTGGCTGATGAAAGTAGTAATGCAACGACCAACTGCTGCTAGAATAGATATGATGAGGATGATAGAGATGCAACAGTAGCAACAACAACAACAACAACAATTTATGTAGCACCAGCATCAATTGCAGCAATAGTAGATGCTATTTCAAGAGCAATTGCAACAACACCAGCAACAATAATAGGGTATTGGAACCCAATAGGATTATCTAATCAATTTGATAGACTTCAAACGGTATGCACCACTAGCATTCAAGGGTACTTCTGATCCCATAGAAGTTGAAAGTTGGTTAAAAGAGATAGAGAGATTTTTCTAGACCTTGAGATATCCTATTGAGGAGAAGGTCACCCATGCCATCTTCATGCTACAAGGGGAGGCAACTGATTGGTAGACGATAGAGAAAGGAATGATAGGGCTAGATGATGCACCCTTTACTTGGGAAGGATTTAAAGTGGTCTTTTACAAGAAGTATTTGTCCTCGAGTATCCATTTTCAAAAATTCTAGAAGTTCGATTAATTGGAGCAAGGCAATATGATAGTTGCCTAATATGCAGTAAAGTTTGAAGAAATATCAAGATATGCTCCAGTATTGATATCAGCGGAGAGCGATCGGGCCTAAATATTTGAAAATGGACTTAGGAGTAGGATTCAACAGGGGATAGCATTTGAACTACCCACATATAAAGAAGTCATTAGTAAAGCCCTTGTGATATGACCAGTGAGGTTTTAATGATGTTCAAGCTGAAAGAGAGAAAAATTTAAAGAAAAGGGCCTGTGATGTAGCACAAGTGCAGAAGAAGAGGAGAAGAAGGAAGAACAAGGGAGGGAGAAGGAAGAAGAGGTTATAGAGACGTAGGAAGAAGAGAAAGGGAGGAGGAGGAAGAAGAAGAACAAGAAAGGGCTAGAATTTTTTCATTCAATCATCAGTTTCCTCATACATGAGAGGGGTGGTCTTTATATAGACCTTACATATTGACCCAATTACATAAACCCAATTGACCAGTCTAATAACAAAATAATGAACCAAATTAACTCGACTAAGATAAAAGTAAATAATGCAATAAAAAAAATGACTCGGACTCAAATAGACCCAATCCGGGTCTGACTCAATCCGGGGGCTCAGGATCATCTGGACGAAGGGCTCTAATGTCCCCATCAACTCCTCCCGGATGAGAAAAACTCGACCCCGTCGAGTACAGGTCTGGCCGGCTGTCGTACTGCTCTAGAAGATCGGCGTCAAGACACTACAACTGGGCTCTGAAAATCCATGTCACGTCAGACTTTGGTCGAACTTTCCATCGAACAAGGTAACGTTGGTAACCATCGTTCCTGGTTGAAATAACCTGCTCATCCAATATATGTTTTATTTGTTCTCTGCATGCATGAAATTTGGAAGGTGGTGGCTCAATAGCAGGTAATAGGTCAGGGTGTCCAACATGGGCAGGTATATCAATAAAGAGGTCAAAAGGCATGAATATTGTCTTTTTGTATGAGACTAGAACTTCAATATTAAATGTCGCACTAATCCCGTAGTCATTAGGAAGATCCACAACATATGTTTTCGAACTGATTTTCTTTAAGATTTTGAACGGTTTCGCACTACAAGTTTGCAATTTCTTAAACGTTTCCGAAGAAAGTCGTTCAAGCCTAATTCTTATCATGACGTAATCTCTTTCACTTAACTCTTTATAACGTCTGTGTAAGTCAGCAAGAGATTTATATTTTAAGTTATTAAAGTGACTACAATTGCTGATTTCTTGATGCAATGAATGTGGATGTGATGCAATTGATTGTGCAGACTCAAAGACTCTATACTGATGAGACATGAAAAATAGATCTTTGGGTTGCCTAGGTTTGTAATCATGCATCACTTCGAATGGATTCATGCCTATGGATTTATGAACCGAACTATTATATGCAAACTCAATTGTCGGTAATATTAAATCCCAGGTCCTAGTATATGCATTTGGGTTGAGCCTATGATGTGGAAGGTTGGGCAGAAATACTCCGGGAACTAGATCAATTGCGTGTTGGATATCATGCATCGGAGAAAATGCATCCGGAAGATCATCAGGGACTACATCATTAAACTCCTCTAGAAAGAAAACTACTATAGGGGAATGTTTAAGATTGGACTCCACATGGGTATCTTTAGCTACAAGTGCCAATTCAAGTGACTGGCTCTCAATATCTGTCACTACTTCTTCCACAGTAGTGATGTGAAGTGGCTTGGTTGTACTTAGATCAATAGTCTCCCTTTAGGAATCATTTTGGACAAAATCTAATTCTATAGGTTCGTCTGTAAAGTCTTCTTCATAGTCTTCTATATTTGGTTCGTAGACTTCTTCGACATATTCGACCTCTTGGCTCCTAACTTCTGGTTCAGTAGTCAGGTAGGTCCTAATGGAACATTGGGATGCTATGTGGTCGAATTGTTGACACCTTGAGCATTGGGTTTGGTGCCCAAGAAAATGGGGAAGGATTACAGGTGGTGCAACCAAACCGATTTTAGGTTGGGCTGCAATAGGGGTTGACGGTGTAGGGGTCCTAGAATTTTGCATGAGCTCACGGATCTCTTGTTTGAATTCCTTGTATCCAGCCCGCATGGCAACGATCTGTTCTAGGAGAGACCTCAAATTGTCGGAATTCATGGTGGCTACAGGGGTTTGAGGTTGATTGAGATAGTGCTCCATATCACCACAGGTTTGCTTGCAATGATGACACTGGGTGATGATGTGAAATGCAATGTCACTAATGAAACCCTTATAAGTATGATGCTGGACCAGATTTGATGCAGGACAACCTACTAATGCAATCTATTATGATTTCAGAGATCAGCAAGTCTTCACAAGAATAACTTAAAGTTTAAATGTTGCTGATTTTTTACTTCAGTTATTCAGAATTAAAAATTAAGATTATTCAATTTAAGAAATTAGATTGCAATCAAGTAGTTCAGTTGTTCTGATCCTAAAGTAATTTGAACGAATAATGTTGAGAAACGTCCTGTTACTAAGGTGTGCTAATTTAATATCAAGATTTAATGGGTAATAGGGCGGGTTCGAAAGTGAAAGGTTTAATGTTCTGAATTTGGACAACAATATAAATTTTCAAGAATATGGCTATCATGCAAGAGAATTAGAACATAATTAAATGAACAAGCCCAAGAAAAGTAAAAACCTTATTACCTGTCGTGAAGTAGGCGACCAGAATGTATGCTCGTGGGCTGGGGCGACGATCGGTGCGTGGTTGCAGCTGATGGACCTTTTCAATTGGATTCAATTGGCTTCTATTTGGATCTGATCACAGCACCTTGGCTAGTCTGCTGGGCTTGTAAAATGAAGGAGAGTGGACCTGCTGAGTTTATGAGATGGGATCAGGCCTCTATAGTGAGGGCCTACTGGCTTGGGCCTGTGAGAAGGCAGTGGGTGGCCCGGCCCAAAAAAGGCCTGTCTGGGGGTCGATGGAGAGGTGCTCGGGTGAGTTGCAGTGGCCGAAGAAGAAAAGGGATGAGGGGAAAGGGAGGGCGGCGAGCTGTGGGTGAGGAGGCGGTGGTGAGTGGTGGAGGGGTGCGGCAGTGATGCAAAAGATGGGGAAAGGTACACGGCGGGGCAGTCGGGCTGTGAGGAGGAGAGGGCGGCGTGCGGCCTGTGGAGTCGGCCGGTGGTGAAGAAAATGGGAGGGGATGTACGAGGAGGTCGGCGGCGTCGGCGTCGGCTCAGGCCCCGGCGGGATGGTGGCGTCGGCTCGGGCGGTGGACGACGGAGGAGAAGGAGGGGCTCGGAGGCGATGGCGCTCGGCGACGGGGAAACACCGTGAGGGAGCGGCGGCACCTCGACGGTTCGGCGAAGACGGCGGCGGAGGAGCCACGACGATGGCAGCGGCGGCGGGGCGACGACAACAGCGGCCGGCAGATGATCGGGGAAAATGAACAGGTACCCTTTCTTTTTTTTCTTTTTTTTTTGGAACCTTTTCGGGTTCGGGTTATCGGATTCGGATTTTCAGACGCAACCCGCTCCGATACCCGTTACCGTCAGCACGTGCAGTTCACGTGCACGGTTTTTTTTTTTTTTGTGGACCCAGATTATCGGGTTGTGGGCTAACGGGTGTGAAGCTTACCCGTTAAACAACTTTAAACCTCCCGACAGTTCGGGAGGGCTCTCCGACCCTTGCGGCGGCAGCTGCGGGGCGGGGCAGGGCTCCGATGGCCGTGGCAGAGGGCGGTGATCTCGGCTGCGATTCCGTGGTCCGCGGTGACGGGCGGCGGCCGGTGGCGCGAGGGGTCTTCTCTGGCCGACTGTGGACCGCGTGGTTGGAATCCTTGGCGGTGTTGCTAACGGGGGATGGGCACATCCTGGTGGTGCTCAGTGGAAGGGGAAGCGGGGGCTGGCGGTGAGACAGAGGAGGTGGAGCACGGCGAGGGGTACTGCATGGCGGAGGTGAGCAGGGTGGTGTGGCGGCCTTCCTCTCCCGTATCCGGCTACAGACGGTAGTGGCAGGTCGTGGCCGAAAGGGCTTTCCGTCGGACCAGGGGAGGCAGGTCTCCGTGGGTCGCGGTGGTCTCCGGTGGTGAATCGGCGGCGAGCGTGCCCTCTTTCGGGTGGGGCGGCCACGAGCGGGCAAGGGAACAGCGGGAGCAGTGGAAAGGCGGGCCTGCGAGGGGTGTCGGGCCTTTCTCCTCTGGAAAACAGATGAGGGGGTTTTCCTCTCTGTTCTTTTGCGTGAAGACCGAGAGAGAGGAAAGACGAAGGACTGGATCGTGGCTTTGGCGGCAGGGGCAAAACCGAGGCTCTGATACCAAGTTGATGTAGCACAAGTGCAGAAGAAGAGGAGAAGGAAGAACAAGGGAGGGAGAAGGAAGAAGAGGTTATAGAGACGCAGGAAGAAGAGAAAGGGAGGAGGAGGAAGAAGAAGAACAAGAAAAGGCTAGGATTTTTTCATTCAATCATCAGTTCCCTCATATATGAGAGGGGTGGTCTTTATATAGACCTTACATATTGACCCAATTGACCAGTCTAATAACAAAATAATGAACCAAATTAACTCGACTAAGACAAAAGTAAATAATGCAATAAAAGAAATTGACTCGAACTCAAATGGACCCAATCCGGGGGCTCAGGATCATCTGGACGAAGGGTTCTAATGTCCCCATCAGCCTGGCCAAATGATTCTTAGAGTCAAACTAGTAGACACTCTGAGTTAAAGACCAAGAGATTGAACCCTGCTGTGGGAGGTAGAAAGCATTCTTAGGACGACATTCTGTTAGTTATGTAGTGGATCTCATTATCTAGAAGAGTGCATACAGCTCACTGGAGGTTGCTTCCTATGTGGTCAATAAGGCCACAAGATAGTTGTTTGTCCTAATAAGAAGGAACAGCAGATGAGACAAGTACCTTGGTCCCCGCAGAAAGTTCTGGCAAATCGAGCAACTCAAGATAGACAACAACAATGAGGGAGACAATAGAGGTCTAGGATCAAGGGGTGAGTCTATGCACTCACCCAATAGTATGTCTAGACTTCTAACTCGAAGGTGATACGTACTAAACTAACTCCTTACATCCTTTTTCTTGCTATGCATGCTAAGTGTTTGTTATAAAGGATATATGTTTAGCTTGATCCCAGATAGATTGCAATTTAAAGGTTATGAGCATCTGGTAATTAGGGTAGCATTTAGTTATGCTTATTACCAATTCATTCATACCTACAAGTTTTGTTAGAAAAAATGATGGGATATTACTTATACCATTAGAAAATAATATTTTTTTTTTCTTTTACATCCTTAACTTGAGTAAGCATGTCACTTGATTAAATCCTTGCATCTTGAGAGTGGGAAGGTAGAGAGATAAAGGTAGATTTATTAGTTTAGAGATGAACAATTGGATGACATTCTCTAGATAGATTGGCTGGTTGTATATCATGTCATAGTAGATTGCTTTATTGAAAGTAGGAAATTTTGGATTCTTGGATACCTAGATGTTGACCTAAAATGTTTGATTTTGATAATACAAAAAATTTGAGTGAAAAGTTTACTAATCACTTACTTGGAGTGTACTAGAATGCTCACAGAAAACTAAGAAAATATCCATCTATAACTCCAAATATAAAAGAGTGAAACGCAAATTTTTAAAAGCTCTACACAAGAAGAGCCAACCCCAAGAACACTACAAACTGATCCCTGAACGTCCATAGGCAAAGATAGAAAACTTCAACTTTAGGTAGTTTCAAGATTTAACCCTAAGAAATACACGTGTCAGCCCTGGCACACGAACAAAGACTGGCATGCTTTCATAAGTCGACCCCTAGATCAGAAGAATCGAGCCTAAGTCTTATAAGACACACAGAGAGCAATACAAATCTATGCTTTCATGAGGCGACACTTGGATCAGACGAGTCGACCCTAGAGGAGTCTTAGAAGAAAGAGAGATGTAAGAAACTTGCACTTTCAATAAAATCTTTCATGAAACAACCGCAGAGTCCATTCCAAGCTTCACAACCCTCTAAAAATTTAAATCTTCGATTTGAATATTACAGATTTGATTCTAGTTATCCCTAGCTGAGTATGGAACTTTGATACTGCTTGTCGAATTTTGCTTTCAGCAAAATAATAAGAAAAAATTATCAAAGTAACCACAAAAGAACACAGAATTTTATGTGGTTTGGCAAAGATCTAACTACGTCCATGGAGTGTGCACCTTCTTCACCATAAGAAAAATTGAGAAAAATATATGAAGAAAATTCTTGCTTATATTTAATCCCAAACACAAGCTCTACAACAGTTGTACACTCCTCTCAACCTTGGAAGAAGCAAAAATATGGCTTACAATTTGTTTTCGTGTAAATAAAATAAAACCCCAAATGAACTTGTGCTATCCTACAACCTTTAGATTAAAACCCAATCTGACTATTGTAATAAAAGACACAAAAAAAATAACAAATAGTTTATTTATATGGCTATGTGCTTGAGTGCTTCATTGATGATGTTAGGTGTGAGATGGAACGTTAGGGATGGTAGCTCCATCAGCATAATTAATGATGTATGAATCTTGCAGCTCTGTTCATGCTATTCCCCTACTTTGCATATTGTCTTGGGGAATTTGAAGGATCTCATCATTGATAAAGGAGGCAGGATGCAGCTTGTATAAACTAGGTTTTTGGGGAAGACTTAGTGCATAGAATTCTATCTCTTTTCTTACTGACCCTTGGGGCACATGACAAGCTTGGGTGGAATGGTTTGGTATTGTCCATTTTTAAAAGTTGTAGTCAGATATCTGTATAAGCCCTGTCAGCATGGTCCCCTTTTGTGCAGGGATGTGGCATGGGTATGGAGAGCAAGGATACAATCAAGAGAGGCATTGTTCTTTTGGAAAGTGGCATGGCTCGCAGAGATGCGAGGGTGTCACCCTATTGTGACTTTGTGACTACTGCCTGGAAACTATAGAGATAATAGACCATGTCCTTTAACGTCCAAAAGCTACTTACGTGTGGTAGATATTGGTTGTTCCTAATGACGTACTTTTTCCCATTCTTTCCCTAGAGACATTTTTATAGGGATTCAAGCAAGATTTGCAACAAGGCATTCGTCCCAACTATGCTACTGTAATGTTGTATATAGCTTATCATATATAGAGAGCTTGAAATTCTCATATTTTTAAGAACATCATGTCAAGCCCCAAAATGGTTTTACTGAAAGCAACCACCCAAGTAGATGAATTCAACCACTCTTACACCATTGATAGATCTTTGATAGTAAGGAAAACTTAGGGTTCTATATTGAGAAATTTGTATTAAAAAAATGATTTGAATTGCTTATACTGTTGATAGTACTGATATGCTTTATATACATATTGAGCCTCGAGATTAGTAGAATATAATAATAAATTTTCATGATTATGAAAAAGATACTAGGGACTAGATATAGTATAATACAAAAACAAAATCCTATAATTTCATACAAATACTAAATTCGAATATGAAAATCAGATCCTATAATTTTTGGAGATTGAATTAACTGATATACCAAGATTGTGCATGCAATATGTGGCAGCTGTGATGTTCAATATCGTATATACTATAATAGGTAAGATTATGCATGATTCTGAGCTATAATGCTCTTCCTCAAGTTGGTGTGTGTAGATCTGTAATATCAAACTTGCATAGAAAAAAAAAATGATCATGACCCAATTTTTTGGTAAAAATATCAGTACGTCGGTCATCACTTCGAAGAAACTTGGTATAGATTGTGTGTGCTTGTAGTTTTTCTAAACAGCATGACAATCTATCTCGATGTGTTTTGTTTGCTTATAGAATACAGGTTGGTAATAATATGAAGTGCTGCTTGGTTATTACAATAGAGAGATATAAGTTGAGGGTGGTGAATAGCCAAGTCAGAGAGTATAGTTTTGAAGCTAGACGAATTCACAAGTGGTAGAGGCCATTGATCGATGCTCAGTTTTAGTAGTAGAGTAAGAGAAAGTACTTTATCTCTTTGTACGTCATGAGATAGGACTATCACCAAGAAAGCTGTACTAACCTATAACGGAATAACAAGTAGTAGAACAAGTCGCCCAATCAACATCACAATAAGCAATGAGATGAAAGTTGTTCAAAGCAGGCATGAGGATACCAAAGTTAGAGCGTGATTTGAGATATTTTAAGACTCGAAGAGCAGCATCCATATGAGATTGGTGTGGTGTCTGCATAAACTAACTAAGAAAATTGACAATAAAGATAATATTTGGATGAGTGATTGTGAGATATATCAAATGAACTATCAAGCATTTCTATGGTCGAAGATCATACAAAGGTTCTACCAAATCTAGTGATAACTTTAATTTTTTCTCCATTGAGGTGTGTGCTAGTCAGCACCTAGAATAACTGCATCTTTAAAAATATCTAAAACATATTTCTGTTGAAAGAGAAAAATATCTTTACTGGAGCATGCAACTTCAATGCCTAAGAAGTATTTAAGTGTGCCAAGATCTTTAATTTAAAATTGATCTTGGAGAAAAGATTTAGTGGAAGCAATGAAAGAAGGATCACTGCCAGTAATGAGTATATCATCAACATAAACAAGCACAATTGTGATTTTTCTCGTAAATTTGAGGATAAAGAGTAAATACTTGGCAACTGATTGAGTGAAACCAGCCTGAAGTAGTACAATGGAGAATTTGCAAAACCAATTATGGAAGGCTTGTCTAAGACTATATAAGGATTTATTGAGGCGACAGACTAATTGTTCTTCTTTCTCTTCCCTTCGAAAAAAAACTGACGGCAGTTGCATGTAAACTTCTTCATGTAAATCACCATGGTGGAAGGCATTATTGATATTAAGCTAGTACAGATGCTATTGTTTGGTGGTTGCAATAGTAATAAGACTGCAAACTGTGACCATTTGGCAAAAGAAGTGAATGTTTTATGGTAATCTGGGCCTTCAAATTGAGTATAGCCTTTAACAAGAAGCCTTGCTTTATACCATTTAATACTACCATTGGACTTGTATTTGATCTTATATACCCATTTGCATTTGATAGCATATTTGCCTGGTGGAAGTAGCATCACGGTCCAAGTGTACTTAAACTGTAAGGCCTTAATTTAATTGGTAATAACATCACACTAGTAAGCATATTTCATTGCTAAGGAAAAAGACTTGGGTTCCTAAGAAGAAAAAATAGAAGCTAGAAAAGTACGGTAAGAGCTAAAAAATTTATCAAAGAAAAGATAATTTTGAAGTGGATACTGAGTACCTGTCACGAGGTTATTTTAGTTCGGGCAAGAAAAGGATGAAACTTGAGAGCACTGAAAATCTTGATGGAATCTTGATTAGAAGTAGAAGAAAGCCGAGTAGGTGAAGAGGGCAGATCAATTAAAGGAGTAGAGAGGATGGGTTCATTACCATTATCAGTAATGTAAGGAAGAATAGGTGATTGGAAAGAAAGAAAAATGTGAGATGTGTTGGTAAATGAAAAAACTGATTTATGAAAAATGGCATCCCTACTAGTGAATATTTTTTTCTCAAATAGGTTATACACGTGGTAGCCTTTTTGGTCATAGGGATATCCTACAAAAATGTAATTATGTGTACGAGGTCCAAATTTTTTTTTGGCTTACATATGAACAAAATAAAGACATGGTGGTAAGAGGGTTTTTTATTAAAAAGAATTTCATGAGAAGTTTTACCACTTAAAATAGGAGAAGAAAGTTTGTTAATAAGATAAGCAGCAGTTAAAACACATGCACCCCAAAATTAGATTGGTAGGTTGACTTGAAAACGTAATACTCGGATAACTTCAAAGAGGTATCTATGTTTGCGCTCAACTACACTATTTTGCTGTGGCATGCTAATACAAGATGCTTGATAAATAATTTCTAAAGAATCAAGATAAGTTTACAATTATATTGATGATCCATGAATTCTACGCATTATCACTTCTAACCATTTTAATTTTATGAGAAAATTGGTTGTCTATGGGAGCAATAAATTTCTTAAGCAAATAAAATGTTTCATATTTGAATTGCATGAGAAAAATCCATGTACAATGTAAAAAAGTTATCCACAATTGAAAAAAAAATAACGTGCCCACTATGAGATGGAATAGAAAAACCTCTGCAAATATCGATATGAATAAGTTCAAAAATGAAGAAAATAATAGAAGTACTTGTAGGAAAAGGAGTTCTATTTTGTTTGTCTTGAGGACAAATAGTACAAGAATCTATTTTATTTTGAAAAATAGAGAAAGAAAAAGAAATATCTTTGGCTAAAATATTTAATCTTGGAGTCGACGGATGACCCAAACAATTATGCCAAAGGCTCAACTAGGTGCAATAAGTTGTAGAAGTAGGAGAAACTTGACCCTTGTAGTAGTAAAAACCATCCTTTTCTTTATTCAAACCAATCAGCTTCCGCATTGATAGGTCCTAAAAAACACAGAAGTTAGAAAAAAAGATGGCGACACAATTATGTATATTAGTAAACTTACTAATGGATAGTAAATCTAAGGGCTCATTTGGTTGGCAGAAAGCATTTTTTCTTCTAGGAATATGATTCCTCAGAAGCAGATTTCTAAAAAGAGGATGCCTGAAAAAGTACTTTTGGCATATTTAGTTGATCATGAAAAAGTTATAGATTTTTAGAGTGCTTATATTTGGTTGGCCATCCACTTTCTGAGAAAGTTATGTATAATTTTTATTATACCCTTAATAAAAATTAGGTCTTTAATACCTCTTTAATGCTGAAGGGTATTTTTAGAAAAAAATAAAAATTGAGTGATTTTCAGCTCATGGAAAAGTAGCTTTTCCATATTTCTCATGAAAAAGACTTCTTCATGAAATGTGAGAATCATATTTCCATGAAAATATAATTTTTCCATCTCTCTCCTTTAAAAACATCAACCAAACAAAAGGCATCTTATTATTTTTCCGTTGACCACACTTTCCTTCCTTCTTTTTCCGCGAACCAAACGAGCCCTAAATTGAAAGTAGATACACAAAGAATATTTTTTAACTCGGGAGAAGAAAACATTTTAATAGTCCCTTTTTGGGTTGTTTGAACTGTATCTCCAATAGGTAATTTAATAGATTTACGAGTTGGTAAAGATTCAAGTGATAAAGAAAATTAGAGTCGAAGACCATGCAGTTAGAAGCACTTGTGTCAATTACTCATGTCACAAGTTGTGAGTTGGAAGGAATAATTGTCATGTTGATGGTAGTAGCATTTTGCCGATGTTTAATATGGGTAACAACTGGACATATTGCTCTAGCATGAGCTGGGGCACAATAGATGGGCTTTCACTATTTGTAATGTGATTTGCATTGGGAGTTGGAATTTTGGCTCCTCCATAGTGGTTCGGGTAGCCATGTAATTTGCAACAAGTATCACGTATATGACTAAAATTATAGCACTAATCACAGTGTAGTCATCCTCAACTGCCACGACCACCACGACCTCCTCATTAGTTACCAAAGTGACTAGAATCGTGCTTGTCAAAACTTGAAGTAGCCATGGCAGCGCCTTCAAGAGACTACATCGGTTTAACTTATAGTACCTTCTATTTCTCCTTTTGCAAAATCTGAGAAAAAGTTTTACTTATTATAGATAGTGACTCTATAGTAAGTATTTGGCTCCGAACGATTGAAAAGGAGTCATTGAGCCCCCATAAGGAATTAAAAAATCTTTTCATCTCAAGAGATTCGGTTCAACTCCTTCATTGTACCATAGGTGCAAGTAGGAAGTGGACTAGATTATTGACTTTATCCCAATATGCTTCGAATGTGGTAAAATTAGAAGTAACAGAAAATTGATCTTGAATATGCATTGAAATATCTCACTTGATACGATAAATTTGTGCAACCTTACTATGAGAAAAGCGCTCCTCCAGATCCTCTCATGCCTCTTTTGCAGTTTCAAAATAGACTATGCTGCTCTCAAGATCTTTTTGGACTGCATTCCAAATCCAGAAAAGTATCATGGTCTTGCAACATTGCCATCCATCAAGTGTTACTGAATTTTTGTCAGGCTTCTCAAGCAAACTATTAATAAAGCCAATTTTATTCTTAACCAAGAGAGCAGTCTTCATGGCATGCCTCCATCAAGGATAATTATCATTCAGTAAGGACTCAAGAGACTGGGACCATACTTGGGTTATCTAAGTGGTGGAGAAAGATTAGTGACGTTATATCAACACTAGGATTGGAAATAACAGTAAAAAATGTCATGATTATCAAATGGAGAATAAAGGACCAAGAAAAACAAACACCAAGAGGACGATAAGAGAACAAGAATGAGGGATTGACTGATCATGAAAATATCGACTCAGATAGCATGAGAAATTTGTATTGAAAATATGATTTGAATTGCTTGTATTGTTTATATATAAGTTGAGCCCCCAAATACAGTAGAATATAACAATAAAATTTTAAGATTATAAAAAAGATACTTGGGACCAGATACAGTATAATACAATAGCAAAATTTTATGATTTGATACAAATATTAAATTTGAATGTGATAATTAGATCTCATGATTTTTGGAGATTGAATTGAGCTGATATACCAAGATTGTACATGCAATATATGGTAGCTATGATATCTAATATCATATATACTATAATAGGCAAGATTGTGCATGATTATGAGCTGTAATATATATTGCAGCATTTTTAGCCTCTCATATGATTCATTTCACATGGGAGCCCCATCTCCTTAGTTTTCTTAAGAAACAGTAGTGCTCGTGATGGTGCCTATTTCATGATTAAAGGGCCTAGCTCCTCGTTGATTGCAGCAGCAATACTCATTTGCATTAGGGGTGCAAGTGCGTTAGATCGGACCGGGTCATAAATAACCTCGACCCAACCGAATTTCTTGTTCGGGTCCTAATGTTGGACCTAGACCCAATTCAATAGAAGATCAGGTCGGGTTGGGTCAGGTCCATTACTAAAATTTATGACCCAACGGGTCATTCGGGTCGAGTCCATGTGCAATTCGATCCCAACCCAAAAAAATTGGGTTCAGGTTGGTTCCGATTTAGGTCAGAACATTGGAAGTCATTGCAGAAATTACAAAGTAAAAAAATAAACTATATACAATAGAATAAACAAATCATCACAGTGAAAATAGTGTTTTTCTTTTTAGAACCCATAACTCAGATGTTCTGTATGTCTTGGTTGTCTAGGCATAGATTATACAAAGTTGGCAAGAAAAGTTGGCAGTTCAAACTTGGAAGACCAATGACATTCCAAGCTTACTCAGAACAAACTCAACTAGTTGCCCTCCTCTAACCACCACAGATGTAGTCTTAGAGGGATCCAACTCCATTTTGAAGCTTCTCACCAGCGATATGTACAAATTCCTTAATGATGGCAGAGTTAGATCACCTCTTCTTATTTCTCTTTGGAAAGCCCATAGCATCTAAGAAAGCAAAGATCTTCGTCAAGGATAGATGCATTCCTACCGTATCAAATTATTGTATGCAATTATTCCAAAACTGGCTACCTTTGAAACTATCTATTGTACGTTTTTTTTTCTTTTTTGTTGGCAAACTTTTAAAAAGCTTAAAATGTTGATCTGCAATGTATTAATGGGTTCTCTTCTCGACAAAATTCAGGCAAGGACAAAAGCAAAATGATACAGTTGCACACATTTGTTCATTGCTCATACCTCAAGACTTTTTAGTGCAAGTGGTTGCAGAGTGATATCACATTAAGATTAGCAACAACCAAAATTTAAATGAGTCGGGTGAACTCAGACCCAACTTGAAAAATGGAACGGTCCAAGTTTAGAACCCGGTCCAATTTTAATTAGATCCCCACCATTTTGAGGGCCAATAATTTTGTGCTAGAGGAGAGTTACAAGACAATCATCAGTTGGATCAAGCAGTATACGACTCAGATTGGGAGAGTTCATCCTCTCGTCAGATATTTGAAGAATTGGCACTTCTTTGGCAATGGAGCAGCAAATTAGATGGCGTCATTTGTTACCAATCATGAGGGATCGATGATCTGGGAATCTTGTGCATCCATCCCCTACACAACTTTATGATATTCCCTGACTGCTGGTTTTGTCGACTCCAGGGCTGTGTAATTTTGCTGTCAAAACTGTAAAAAGAGGGAGACGGGGGGGAGAGGCGGGGAGGAATGGAAATGCTTCAACTCATACTAAAATTCTTAAACTACTCTTTTTATTTGTCCAAGAATGTATTTGTTTCATGGACACCTCTTCGTTTTATAAAGGTTATCGCTCAGTTTGATGTCCATAATGGGATAGACTAGCATTTTCATTTTAACATGAAGTTTGTACTTTTGGAAATATTACGTCTGTTCTATATTTGTGGTGGCAGAAGAATTAATCTTTTCCGTCATTTACATCTTTCTACAAGCCTCATGAAGCTCCCATCTCGTCACTTTAAGGTATATAGTGTTTACAAATATAGGGGAAGCCGACCCTTTGTGGAAAATGGTTACGTAACATTTGTCTAACTTCCACGATAGATTCCCTACTGTGTCATTTTTATGCTACTAGACTTGCGTTTGGCAAAAGCATTAGCAAGATGTTTTGAGAGAAAAACCATTAGTAAGATAACTTTGGACTTCAATCATTCTCCTCACTTGGCTCTTAATATGCATTTCTAATTAGACGAAAAATTGAAGCAGAGAGGAAAAAACATGTTAGGAAAGGGATGAAGTAATGCAATTGGTTGGCGAAAGGGATGAAGTAATGCAATTGGTTGGACCAACTGAAGCATGGCAGTAGGAGATGCTCTTCGCAATTAGTTGTTCCACGATGTTAGTATTGTATGTCTTCAAAGGGCAAGGTGAAGAGAGGGTGGACATAAGTTGGTATTTATCGTCTGACATAATCAGTCTCATTACTCTCAACGGCCTCAATTACTGATGCTTTTATTTGATTTTATGGGATTTGAATCCAAAATAGTCCTCCCTTTCAATGCATCTCTAACCACCCTACTCTCTCTCTCTCTCTCTCTCTCTCTCTCTCTCTCGCTCTCTCGCTCTCTGTGTGCCCGGTGCCCCCTTCCTACCGTTTTAGTAATCGTCCTTCTAACAAATATATACACGTTAGAAAATATTCATGCAGACCAAATAAGTTAGCTTGCTTTCAGCTTTTTATACATTATATCGTTTGTTGAGGCTTAATTATATTCTCTCTTGGTGGGAGTAGAGCCGCATGCAGAGAACTCCAAGTAGGAAAAGCTCTAAGAAGATATAAGAGTTTTTATATTGTTAATTAATCACAGTCATCTACCTGATTGGCGGTCCTACCACCATGTCTTGAGGTGCACAGACAGCTGTCATTGTACAGTATTTATATGCAGGAATAATCCAATCACAACTTATCACATGCCAAGTTTAATATAGTGTTTTCTTTCCATTTACGTACCAAAATTCATAAGATTTGCCGCTTTGTTGAGGCTGGCTACCTTCCTGTCTTGCATGTGGGATATTTTACAGTTTTGCTTCGCAGTAACAGCGTTTTCTAGGGGAAAAGGTTTGTATGATGATGATGATGATACGCCATGTATCGTAGAAAGACGTCTCCTATGAACCATACTAATAATTCTACGTTGAAGGCTTAGTGAGAGAGAGAGAAAGAGGGAAATTACCATATATATCAAATATGAAAATTTGGGCGCACGATTGGCCCGTTTACATTGGAGAGAGGGGGAGAGAGAGAGAGAGAGAGAGAGAGAGAGAGAGAGGATGGGAGTGGGTTCTGTCAATGGAGCATAAAGAAACCAAGTAGAGAAGAGGCATGAGTTGACTCGGAGAACTTAATTAAGAGACAAAAGGACGTAGCGCAAGCACAAACAGTAAGCCATCTTGAATTAGCTCTTCCTGGTCTTGTTGTTACCGCCATGGTGGAAGTCGAGGAGCACGGTGCTCTTGCACTTGGGACACTTGGGGTCGTTCTCGGAGAGCATGACATACATGAGGCACTGCGGACACCCAGCCAGTACCATGGATGTTGCCTCCGGGCTATTCGACTGCTTCTGCTCCCCCTCCGACGATACGCATGAGCTTGGCGGTGACTCTGTAGATGAATTGGAGGAGTTATTGCCATCAGCTACAGCCCTGCTTGATGGCCCCCCTCTTCCCCTAGGCGGTGGGGGTAATAGGTTCAGCTTCTGCTCCATCTTTGTGCTCTTCCCTTTGTTACGGCTCATTTCTGCCCTACCTACCAAGAAAAGTTTTCACCATAGTGAACTATATATTACAGAAGATTTGTATAATAGTCGTAAGAAGAAGTACCTTCAGGCGGAGGGAATTCAACTAAACGGAGGGTGTCTCGAGGGCGGCCTGGTGGCAGTGAGGGGTGAGAGGAGGTGATCAAGGATCACCAGCTGGGAGGCCACCTTCTAAGTGTGGGGAGTAGATAAAAGTAGAACCTCCACCAATACAACCATGCCAATAGTTTTCTAGTTGTGAGGAGGTGCTGGTGCTGCACCTTCCATGCTATTATATAAGAAGATAAACTAAGTGGGATTCTTTAATACATCCTTTATTTCTTTGCGTTTTGATTTGGTTTTCCCTCTCTCATTTCTAATATAGTGTTAAGTAGGGGAGAGGGTGTGGTAGTGGTGGGAATTGAAGGGCCGGGTAGGAAGTTGGAGTGTAAATTGACGATCATGCATAATTTACTATTTGTCATAAAAGCAACTAAGAACGATTTGACGTGTGGGGAGGGGTGAGGATACCATTGGAGGCCTTGACTACCCGTTACTTGAAGCTGGCTTGGAGTGAGGTGTAGGACTGAGGGCCCACATGCAGGGGGCATCAGAAATTCAATATCTCACGATATGTAAAACGTCTAATTGCAATGGAGAGAAAAGGGCAAAATAAATTGAATTCCATCTATATACTTTAGTAAGAAAAACCACATCTGTTTGATCTATTAACTATTGCAAGTTACATAAACAATCCTATTAAGATCCTAACTAAAGACTCATGCCTTTAGATGGATCTCTCCAAGAATATACATGTAGATTAGTAAGTGGAAGGGAGTAGGCAGGATATCCTATTAAGGTCTTATCCAAAAACCCAAGCATTTAGGTGGATTGGTTTAAAAGTATATAAACATCACAAGAATTCTTAACCTATCCAATGTACAACTATTGTCCCTCGACAAATCTATCTAAGGCTCAAATTATTCCAAAGCGCACTGAAATTATATCAAACTGTAGTTTTTCTACGTAATAATATGTCTGCAAGCTACCATTAATTATGTGCAAATTAGTAGTTTTCCGAATTTCCAAATTCTACATAGTTCTATGATTTTATTGCAAGATATTTTGAAAAGAGTGGGCATTAATTATTTTTTAACTAGATAAAAAGTTTTCACAAATCAATTTATATAAAATAAATGGTAGAAAACATGCCCCCATCATCTATTTATTAATGTTCTATCTGGATGATTGTTCCTGATATGAGATTCTAATTTAATTTCTCGTATAACTTGCAATGATTTAGATGATGCCCCGGCCTCTTTAGTCGTTTTCCGCAATTGCTATTAGAACATGACCTTTTCTAATTAATCATCTGTTAGGCTTAATGAGGTTGGATCACAGATGGAAAATCTAGTTAGATTAATAAATGGTTTGTTCCCAAAATTTATATTTTCCATTTCAATTTTCATCAACGGGATTGCTGACTCCAGTGGTTCGTAGCTAAGCAAATAAATGGGAATAAATGATACACTGGTTATCCTAATAAATGGCTCTTAAATATTCGCCACCCTTTAGTAAATGGGTCTTTACTTCCAATTCAATGAAAGATACGGGCCAGCTAAGAGTTCCTCTGCTCTTAGATCTCAGAAATGATGTGTTAAGCACGCATTAATGTCACTTGTTGAATACATTTGTTTGAAGCCTCCTTTGTAAGGGGAAATATGTTGAGAAAAAAGAAGTTGGATTACTTTTTTTTCGTATCTAGGCAATTGAAAATGAGTAATGATAGGAGGCAAGCATCCAGTCATACATAACAACTTTAGATCCTTTATAGTGCAACTTCTGCACTGCAGAATACTGTCTCATTCGGATAACCACCATAGAAACAAATAATACTCTTATTTTTCAGTCCGATACATAGCATGAGTAGAGATGAAGAAGAATTGTCCATCATCGAAACTTCCTATTATGACATGGCATGAACCAACATGTCAGTTGAGGAACATTACTGCACAATTGACAAACTTGTTATAATCCCAAATAAATTTTCATGAAAAAAAAAATGTCTCCCAACTTGTTATAATCCACTTTCCTGCCAATAGTAAGGAAAAATTACTGCACAATTGACAACTTGTGGCCGGGTTGGTACATCACCGCTAGCTACGTACCTCACGGATTCTAAATCATAAGTATAAAAAACGAGTGGATTATCAATAAAATAAGGGCAACTGCCCCTCCCGAGATACTCGTAAAATTCAATTTATGCTGCATAAGTCCTAACATAGCAAGTTGGATGACATAACGTGATGTCAACACTGAGAAAACCAGTTTCCAGAAATTTAATCGATGATGGTTGGGAACGGTTCATAGTGTTCCGGAGCACTGAGAGACAAGAATTTTTTTTTTTTTTTTTTTTTTTTTTTGCCACTGCTGCTTAGACAAATTCTGCATACAGTACGTATACGAATACATCCAATAAAATCAAAAATTACTAGCACTCTGCACTATAGGATGTACGCTGAGTGGTGGGCACTTGGAGACAGTTCATGAGAATAAAAATAGAGAAAAACAACCACTCCCTCTCTCTCGTGGAGCCTTCAAGCTATAATCTAAATTATTTCTTTGAATTTATCTTTATCATTTTATTCTAATTTTTTTGTATTTCTTACTTTATTATTCTATTGCTTCTGCTAGTGAATTTGGAGTCCTTTTCCTAAGGCACCGAACCTGATTGCTCACATCACTGATCAACCTGATAGTTGTGACACGCCATGAACCCTAATCTTTGGAATTTAAGAATCTCAAGAAATTTTTTTAGCATGCCGGCCGATGGGACACTATGACAATTATGCAAACAACATTAAGAGTTAGAGTGCAGGTCAAGGCGAGAGCATTCAAGAATGCTCGCAATCAAGTGAATGAAACCGATAATGTTCACGAGCATGAACACTTGCACGACCCTAAGAGGTTTGAATTTGTTGTCAACAACTTGATCTACTACACAATCCACTTTGTATAAATAATTTCCAGGTCATTCAATCACAAGAATTAAGTTTTATATCAATGGATCCAAAGGGTAAGGCCGATGAAAGTCACCCTTGCCAAAAAAAAAGAGAGAAGCATGCCAAATGTCCATCTAACCGCACATTCTCAACACTAGACTGGGTGAGCTCTGATCCAACACGAGCATTATGCTTAGAGTTGTGACACCCAATCCGCATATGCATACTATGCTTATTATAAAACAAATATTTTGCAAATACCATTAGAGAAATAAAAAAAATAAAGGTTTTCCATTTTAATAAAGAATTTATAAAGAGTATTTCATCCCTTTCTCAGAGTAATCGAAGTGTAATCTCTTATTTTACCTGCTTGAGGGGACTTTAAAAGGAGTCGGCCAATTTTAGACCTCGGCAGCAGAATGAATATCAAATGAAGAACAAGTTATTCAGTTCTTGATGGGATTAAATGAGTCCTACTCTAATGTTCGCGGACAGATTCTATTAATGGATCCTCTGCCATCAGTTAACAAGGTCTTTGCCCTTGTGCTTCAGGAAGAACGACAAGGTGAAGTGACTACAATGATGCAAAATTCTGATGTCACTGCATTTGCTAGTAAGTCCATTCATAACTATATCTAGCCTTCTTCCAATCAGTCTTCAAAACACATCCAAAGACAGGTTAATGTAGGCCGAATCCATAGAAGAGATAGGCTTATATGCAGTCACTGTGGTAGAACAAGGCATATCAAAGAAAAATGTTGTAAACTTCATGGATTTCCACTCGGATTCAGCTTCAACTGTAATACATAGTGATGTGTAACAGCATGATCAAGCACATATTCCTAATGTGATAAGAAATATAATGCATACACGACTTTATCATTATGGTATAAAGGCCAAGGGATCTTCACTTCCCACACGCCTTATTCCACCTTGGCTACTTTTCTAGCAACATATGTGACCAGCCATATCTCATGTGACTGACATTGCACACCAAATTGGTGTCACCAAATCTTGGTTTATTAGATAGTGAAGAGTGACTAAGGGCACAAAGGGTCACCCGCAATGCTAACTGTTCTTACACAATGACGATAACAAGGACCAATCCTATCGCATGAAGATAAATGGTCTACAACTACATGTATTGTAATTGAATATGCCACATTTATGTATAAATAATTTCTTTAAATCCTAATCGCATATATTATAAAAAATATATTAAAATAGAGATTTTGCTTGCACTGAACTCTCCACTTGCCACATGAAAGCTAATAATAACGATGGGATTTAAATTCTTCTCACATTCTTATTATTAATAAGATGAAACCTGTGTATTAATGAAATCCATATATTAATTAATTAAGGTTATAGAATAATGATTTTTAATCACTCATCATGTGAACAATAAGATTAATGGTATGATTTAAATCCTTCACATATTCCACGTTATTATGAATAAGGTTAAAGGCATGTATCAATTAAATCAATGGGACAAGATGCCTAAAACTATAAACAAACAATTGCATGCTATAGAATAATAGTTTTAATTTATTATAAAAATATTATAATAATTATAAAAGAATTTACATAAAAAAATAAAATAAATATAAAACATAATAATTACATGAGATATGATATAAAATAAATATATTTTTTTTAATTTATTGTAAATATCAAACTCAAGCCAATTGACATATCTATGATTCGAAATTTAGTATATCCTATACTTTAGCTTGCACATATGTAACTTACTCTATAGTTTCAAGTAATAGCGATTACAGTGTCGTAATGGCACCATGATGTTTTTTATTATTACAATGGCTGCTTACACTACTCTAGCTTGAGTACAGCCAGTAGAATCAACAGACAATAAATGATAAAACGAAAGAGGGGAGACCCCTGGTGTGTCCAAAGGACCTCGCCGGAATATTGTACAGCAAATGAGGCGACCCAATCCGCAGTCTTATTCGCTTCACGTGTACATGTACAGCCTGAAAGGCCCTGCAGTTGTCTGCCATTCTCCGAATGTCACTCAACAGAGGATTGTTACCCCTCTTCCGCTCCACCAAACGAATCCAATCAATCACGATGGCTAAATCCCCCTCAAGCAGGATGCGCTCTGCCCCTAACACCCATCTCGCATATGTAATGCCTTTCCATGCTACCCTTAGCTCTACTCCGATGGTCATCAGTCCAACCAAGCATCGCCCCTTGCCACAATCAGTCTTGAGTCGTGGCTTCGGATCACAAAGCCCACACCTGCACTGTCTTCAACTCCGAACACACTGTCGTCAAATGATTTTGATAAATCTACAAATATTTGAATAATTTATTATTCTAGTATTTATATTTCAAGAAAAATGAAAAAATAGATAAGGACTACAACACCTTATCATAACTATTTCATTCTATATATCTTCTAGACATGTGTGACATCTTGTTTTGTTACTAAGAGTAGAGGCGATTTGAGAAGTTATTCCAAATGAAAGTTTAGAATAGGGTTGTTCAATAGGTGAGATCACCCCAAGTGTACTGGTTAATTAGCTAGTATCTTACTTGGCTTTTCAATCTTTTAAAAAAAATGAGTCATTAAATTTTTCAAAATTGGATGGCACTATGATCATCAAAAGAAGCCATTTACAATATATTTGTTGATTGATGGTTTCTGCACACATAAGAGTTATATATTTTAGTCCTAATTTGTTTAATAATTTAGTTGATGGCATCCAATAATTGTGCACTAAATTTTGAAATTCAAAATTTAAATGTAATAAATTCACTAATTAAAAGATCAAATGGTTTAAATGATAACAACAACATTGAAATCAATTATATTAAATTAGAGCAATTACTCTAAAATAGGATAGCAATTAAATGATAAAATATACACTTTAATGTGTAGGTTTCAAAATTAAAGTGCATTTGTGAGGTTTTTATATAAAGTACTAAATTATTTAAATACACCAATAATATTGTAGTGTAGGTTACAAAAATAAAGAAAACAACTTTTATACCCAACAAAAATTTCAGTTTGCACAATTTTAGAATAGTTCTGATAATTAGATTTCTTTTAAAAAACTATTTTAGAGGTTTCTACACTATTTCAAAGCAAGAGAAGTAAGAATTTCTTTTGAAATCTGATTTAATCATATCTACACTAATTTTTAAGTAGCAAATTTTTGAATTTTTATTTTGAAAATCTAAACTAGTTTTCTACACATCATGAGGTTTTGGTGGATTTTGCTTTTAAAAGTGATTTACAAATGATTTTGTTAGAGGCGGATGGGGGATCCGGGACTTTAGTCCCACATTGGAAGAGTAGTGGAAAGGATTATGCCTTATAAGGGCGGAGGAGAATATTGCCCATTAAGAGCTGCACACGACACACATTGCGCGATACGTACGCAATTCTCCAAAGCGGACAATACCTCTAGTCGGGGCGCAGTCACTTTTCCACTCTAATAGATTCAAAGGATCTTTGTTGAATCCTTTTTTCTTAGTGGCAGAACTTAGTTGACTGAGCTAAGCAATAATAATAATTGATGACAACCTTTATAATTTGAAATTATATATGGTAGACATTTAAGTATGCGAATATTTGCGAACACTCAGATGTAGACAAAATTTTGTTCTTAGATTGTTGGAGATTATTTTCAAAGCCAATCAAGTATCTTCAAAATTAACTTATATATGAAATTTAAGAAGGAATTAGAGAGGTATACAGGGAATGAGGCATGTGAAATACTCCACCAAAAACAAATTTTACCCCTTGTGCAAGAATACAGTGATATTATCTCTAAGGAACAATGAACTTGGCTTAGTTTGAAGCCTTCTATCAAGAGCAAGATTACATGGATGGCTCCTCCAATTGCCTAGGAAGAAGTGAAGGAAGTAGGAAAAATAGGAGAAAAAATTGAAAAAATAGAAAGGCCGGCAAAAAGGTGGTAGCCCTCAAAATAGCAAACTGGCTTGCACAAGACCTGATCTGTCTTTTGTTTGGGACCCCAATTTTGGAGCCTTATAGTCTCGGTCAATGTAATCGCCGGAGAGTCTTGTAATGGCTTCAATGCTCTCTCAGTAAAGGCCTTAATGGCCTGCGTACGCGAGCGTCTCATTAAGGC